>NW_024573772.1:0-475 GCF_018153835.1 Drosophila eugracilis | reverse complement strand
AAACAGTCGTTCTTTGGCTGTGCGTCTTGTTTTGACTGAGCTAGAGCTAAAAACACGAAAATATTGCTTAAATCGGGTTTTCAGCCCTTAAAACAGAGCTCGCACCAAGAAATCAGAATAATAATGATAAAAGCAAGTATAGTGTTATGTTTTGGTAGAAAGCCAAAAACAGTCGTTCTTTTGGCTATGCGTCTTGTTTTGACTGAGCTAGAGCCAAAACACCGAAAATATTGCTTAAAAATCGGGTTTTCAGCCCTTAAAACAGAAATGCACCAAGAAATCAGAATAATGGATAAAAGCAAGTATAGAAGTTTTAAGTTTTGGTAGCTAGCTGTGTAAAAAACAATAGTCAGTGTTTCATTCGATGCAGCTTATTTTGACATGGGAACTGCATTAAGCCGCGCTCTCTGCTGTCAAAGACGTGGCATAATCTTAAGCACACATTAAAAAATCAGTTCTTTGGGCATAGCACAGC
>NW_024573771.1:0-3125 GCF_018153835.1 Drosophila eugracilis | reverse complement strand
CAACGAGCTGTGCCATTCCAGATTCGAGTAACTATTGGATTAGTTATAGCAATAATACTGCAACTTAAATTAGGAAAAATGGGAAAATTTAAGTTGGCATATTTGATAACGGTAATATCGTCCATTTTCACGAGAATTGGATCAAAATTCGGAATTTTAGCTGTGAATGCAGTTTTGTTAGAAATTTAACAAGGAATCGAACGAGGTAGGCCATTCCAGATTCGAGTAACTATTGGCTTAGTTATAGCCGTAATACTGCCAGTTAAATTAGGAAAAATGGTTAAACCAAATATCACATATTTAATAACGGGAAAATCGTCCATTTTTGCGAGAAATGGATCAAAATTCGCAATTTTAGCTGTGAATGCAGTTTTTTTTAGAAATTTAACAAGGAGTCGAACGAGATATGCCATTCCAGATTCGAGTAACTATTGGCTTAGTTATAGCAATAATACTGCAACTTAAATTAGGAAAAATGGGAAATTTTAAGTTGGCATATTTGATAACGGGTAATATCACCCATTTTCGCGAGAAATGGATCAAAATTCGCAATTTTAGCTGTGAATGCAGTTTTGTTAGAAATTTAACAAGGAATCGAAAGAGATATGCCATTCCAGATTCGAGTAACTATTGGCTTAGTTATAGCAATAATACTGCAACTTAAATTAGGAAAAATGGGAAAATTTAAGTTGGCATATTTGAGAACGGTAATATCGTCCATTTTCGCGAGAAATGGATCAAAATTCGCAATTTTAGCTGTGAATGCAGTTTTGTTAGAAATTTAACAAGGAATCGAACGAGGTATGCCATTCCAGATTCGAGTAACTATTGGCTTAGTTATAGCCGTAATACTGCAACTTAAATTAGGAAAAATGGGAAAATTAAATATGGCATATTTGAATAACGGTAAAATCGTCCATTTTTGCGAGAAATGGATCAAAATTCGGAATTTTAGCTGTGAATGCAGTTTTGTTAGAAATTTAACAAGGAATCGAACGAGATATGCCATTCCAGATTCGAGTAACTATTGGCTTAGTTATAGGAATAATACTGCAACTTAAATTAGGAAAAATGGGAAAATTTAAGTTGGCATATTTGAGAACGGTAATATCGTCCATTTTCGCGAGAATTGGATCAAAATTCGGAATTTTAGCTGTGAATGCAGTTTTGTTAGAAATTTAATAAGGAATCGAACGAGGTAGGCCATTCCAGATTCGAGTAACTATTGGCTTAGTTATAGCCGTAATACTGCCAGTTAAATTAGGAAAAATGGTTAAACCAAATATCACATATTTAATAACGGGAAAATCGTTCATTTTTGCGAGAAATGGATCAAAATTCGCAATTTTAGCTGTGAATGCAGTTTTGTTAGAAATTTAACAAGGAATCGAAAGAGATATGCCATTCCAGATTCGAGTAACTATTGGCTTAGTTATAGGAATAATACTGCAACTTAAATTAGGAAAAATGGGAAAATTTAAGTTGGCATATTTGAGAACGGTAATATCGTCCATTTTCGCGAGAATTGGATCAAAATTCGGAATTTTAGCTGTGAATGCAGTTTTGTTAGAAATTTAACAAGGAATCGAACGAGGTAGGCCATTCCAGATTCGAGTAACTATTGGCTTAGTTATAGCCGTAATACTGCAACTTAAATTAGGAAAAATGGGTAAATTTAATATGACATATTTAATAACGGGAAAATCGTCCATTTTCGCGAGAAATGGATCAAAATTCGCAATTTTAGCTGTGAATGCAGTTTTGTTAGAAATTTAACAAGGAATCGAACGAGATATGCCATTCCAGATTCGAGTAACTATTGGCTTAGTTATAGCAATAATACTGCAACTTAAATTAGGAAAAATGGGAAAATTTAAGTTGGCATATTTGAGAACGGTAATATCGTCCATTTTCGCGAGAAATGGATCAAAATTCGGAATTTTAGCTGTGAATGCAGTTTTGTTAGAAATTTAACAAGGAATCGAACGAGATATGCCATTCCAGATTCGAGTAACTATTGGCTTAGTTATAGCCGTAATACTGCAACTTAAATTAGGAAAAATGGGAAAATTTAAGTTGGCATATTTGATAACGGGAAATATCGTCCATTTTCGCGAGAAATGGATCAAAATTCGCAATTTTAGCTGTGAATGCAGTTTTGTTAGAAATTTAACAAGGAATCGAACGAGATATGCCATTCCAGATTCGAGTAACTATTGGCTTAGTTATAGGAATAATACTGCAACTTAAATTAGGAAAAATGGGAAAATTTAAGTTGGCATATTTGAGAACGGTAATATCGTCCATTTTCGCGAGAATTGGATCAAAATTCGGAATTTTAGCTGTGAATGCAGTTTTGTTAGAAATTTAACAAGGAATCGAACGAGGTAGGCCATTCCAGATTCGAGTAACTATTGGCTTAGTTATAGCCGTAATACTGCCAGTTAAATTAGGAAAAATGGTTAAACCAAATATCACATATTTAATAACGGGAAAATCGTCCATTTTTGCGAGAAATGGATCAAAATTCGCAATTTTAGCTGTGAATGCAGTTTTGTTAGAAATTTAACAAGGAATCGAACGAGATATGCCATTCCAGATTCGAGTAACTATTGGCTTAGTTATAGGAATAATACTGCAACTTAAATTAGGAAAAATGGGAAAATTTAAGTTGGCATATTTGAGAACGGTAATATCGTCCATTTTCGCGAGAATTGGATCAAAATTCGGAATTTTAGCTGTGAATGCAGTTTTGTTAGAAATTTAATAAGGAATCGAACGAGGTAGGCCATTCCAGATTCGAGTAACTATTGGCTTAGTTATAGCCGTAATACTGCCAGTTAAATTAGGAAAAATGGTTAAACCAAATATCACATATTTAATAACGGGAAAATCGTCCATTTTTGCGAGAAATGGATCAAAATTCGCAATTTTAGCTGTGAATGCAGTTTTGTTAGAAATTTAACAAGGAATCGAACGAGATATGCCATTCCAGATTCGAGTAACTATTGGCTTAGTTATAGCAATAATACTGCAACTTAAATTAGGAAAAATGGGAAAATTTAAGTTGGCATATTTGATAACGGTAATATCGTCCATTTTCGCGAGAAATGGATCAAAATTCG
>NW_024573770.1:0-17727 GCF_018153835.1 Drosophila eugracilis | reverse complement strand
CCCGCCGCCTGCCGCCCGCCGCCTGCCGCCTGCCAGCCTGTCAGCTCCGCCGCCTGCCGCCTGTCAGTCTGCCGCCTGCCGCCTGCCGCCTGCCGCCTGCTGCCTGCCTGTCGCCTGTTTGCCTGTGCCTGGCGCCTGTCAGCCTGTCGCCTGTTGCCTTGCCCGTTAGCCTGCTGCCTGTTGCCTGTTGCCTGTTGCCTGTTGCCCGTTGCCTGCCGCCTGTTGCCTGCCAGCCCGCTGCCTGTCGCCTGTTGCCGTGCCCGTCGCCGGCCGCCTGTCGCCTGTCGCCCGTCGCCTGCCAGTCTGCCGCCTGCCGCCTGCCGCCCGCTTCGCCCGCCGCCTCGCCGCCTGTCAGCCCGTCAGCCCGCCTGTCAGCCGCCTGCCGCCTGTCAGCCCGCCGCCTGTCGCCTGTCAGCCCTGGCCGCCTGCCGCCTGCCGTCTGCCGTTTGCCTGCCGCCTGCCGCCTGCCGCCCGTTGCCCGCCGCCTGCCGCTCGCCTGGTTGCCTGTTGCCTGTCAGCCTGTTGCCTGCCGCCTGTCGCCTGTTGCCTGTTGCCTGTTGCCTGTCTGCCTGCCTGCTGCCTGTTGCCTGCTTGCCTGCCTGTTGCCTATCTGCCTGTTGCCTGTTGCCTGTTGCCTGCTGCCTGCTGCCTGTCTTTTGCCTGTTTGCCTGTAGCCTGTTGCCTGTTGCCTGTCAGCCTGTCGTCTGTCAGCCTGTCGCCTGTCCTGCAGCCTGCCGCCTGCCGCCGCCTGTCGCCCGTCAGCCCTTGCCCGTCGCCTGCCTGTCCCGGCGCCTGTCAGCCTGCCGCCTGTCGCCTGTCGCCTGTTGCCCTGCCGCCTGGCGCTCGCCGCCTGCCGCCTGTCAGCCTGCCTGTCGTCTGCCTGTTTGTGCCGCCTGTCAGCCCGTCAGCCCGTCAGCCCGCCGCCGGCCGCCCGCCGCCTGCTGCCGCTCGCCTGTCGGCTGCCTGTTGCCTGTTGCCTGTTGCCTGTTGCCTGTTGCCTGTTGCCCGTCAGCGCCTGTTGCCTGCCGCCTGTCAGCCTGTCAGCCTGCCGCCTGCCGCCTGCCCGTCAGCCTGCCGCCCGTCGCCTGTCGCCTGTTGCCCGTCAGCCCGCCGCCTGCTGCCTGTCGCCTGTCAGCCCGCCGCCTGCTGCCTGTTAGCCCGTCGCCTGCCAGCCTGCCTGTTGCCCGTTGCCCGTCGCCCGTTGCCTGTCAGTTCCTGTTGCCTGTTGCCTGTTGCCTGTTTGCCTGTTGCCTGTTGCCTGTTGCCTGTTGCCTGTTGCCTGTTGCCTGTTGCCTGCTGCCTGTTGCCTGCCCTGCCTGCTGCCGCTTGCCTGTTGCCTGTTGCCTGTCGCCTGCCTGCCGCTGCTGCCTGCCGTCGCCTGTCGCCTGCCGCCTGTTGCCTGTCGCCTGTCGCCTGGCCGCCTGCTGCCTGTCGCCTGCCGCCTCGCCTGTCGCCCGTTGCCTGCTGCCTGCCGCCTGCCGCCTGCCCGTCGCCGCCTGTTGCCGCCTGCTTGCCTGTTGCCTGTCAGCCTGTTGCCTGCTGCTCTGTTGCCTGTCAGCCTGTTGCCTTTCGCCTGTTGCCTGTTGCCTGTCGCCTGCTCTGCCCGGCCTGCTCGCCTGTCAGCCTGTCGCCCGTTGCCTGTCAGCCTGCCGGCGCCCGCCGCCTGCCGCCTGCCAGCCTGCCGTCTGCCGCCTGTTGCCTGTTGCCTGCCGCCTGTTGCCTGTCAGCCTGCAGCCTGTCGCCTGCCCTGCCGCCTGCCGCCTGCTGCCTGTCAGCCTTGTCGCCTGTCGCCTGCCGCCTGCCGCCTGTCGCCCGTTGCCGCCTGCCGCCTGTCAGTCTGCCGCCTGTCAGCCTGTCAGCCTGTCGCCCGTCGCCCGCTGCCCGTGCCTGTCGCCTGTTGCCTGTTGCCTGTTGCCTGTCAGCCCTGCCGCCTGCCGCCTGTTGCGGCCTGTTGCCTGTTGCCTGTTGCCCGTTGCCTGCATTCCGCCTGTTGCCTGTCTGCCTGTTGCCTGTTGCCTGCCGCCTGTTGCCTGTTGCCTGTCAGTGCCTGTTGCCCGTTGCCTGTTGCCTGCTGCCTGTGCCTGTTGCCTGTCGCCCGCCGCCTGTCGCCCGTCGCCTGCCGCCTGCCTTTGCCTGTTGCCTGTTGCCTGCCGCCGCCAGCCCGCCGCCTGTCGCCCGCCGCCTGCCGCCTGTCAGCCTGTCAGCCCGTCAGCCCGCCGCCTGTCAGCCTGCCGCCTGCCGCCTGCTGCCTGCCGCCTGTCGCCTGCCGCCTGCTGCCTGCCCGTCAGTTCGCCTGCCTGTTGCCTGGCCGCCTGCCGCCTGCCGCCTGTCAGCCTGCCTGCCGCCTGTTGCCCGTTGCCTGTCGCCTGTTGCCTGTCGCCTGTTGCCCGTTGCCTGCTGCCTGTTGCCTGCTGCCTGTCTGCCTGCCGCCTGTCGCCTGTTGCCTGTTGCCTGTCGCCTGTCGCCTGTTGCCTGTTGCCTGTTGCCTGTTGCCTGTTGCCTGTTGCCTGTTGCCTGCCGCCTGTTGCCTGCCGCCTCGTTGCCTGTTGCCTGTTGCCTGTTGCCTGTTGCCTGTTGCCTGTCGCCCGTTGCCCGTCGCCCGTCGCCTGTCGCCTGCCGCCTGTTCGCCCGCCGCCCGTCGCCCGCCGCCTGTTGCCTGTCGCCTGTCGCCTGTCGCCTGCTGCCTGCCTGTGCCTGTTGCCTGTTGCCTGCTGTTGCCTGTTAGCCTGTTGCCTGTTGCCTGTTGCCTGTTGCCTGTTGCCTGTTGCCTGTTGCCTGTTGCCTGTTGCCTGTTGCCTGTTGCCTGTTGCCTGCTGCCTGTTGCCTGCCGCCTGCCGCCTGTTGCCTGTCTGCCTGTTGCCTGCCGCCTGCTGCCTGCCGCCTGCCGCCTGCCGCCTGTCGCCTGTTGCCTGCCGCCTGCTGCCTGCCAGCCCTGCTGCCTGTTGCCTGCTTGCCTGTTGCCTTGCCTGGCCTGTTGCCTGTCGGCCTGTTGCCTGTTGCCTGTTGCCTGTCGTTTGTTGCCTGTTGCCTGTTGCCTGTTGCCTGTTGCCTGTTGCCTGTTGCTTGTTGCCTGTTGCCTGCCGCCGTTGCCTGTCAGCCTGTTGCCTGTTGCCTGTTGCCTGTTGCCTGTTGCCTGTCGCCTGCCTGCCGCTCTGTGCCTGCCGCCTGCCGCCTGCTGCCTGTCAGCCCGCCGCCTGCTGCCTGCCGCCTGTCGCCTGCCAGCCTGTTGCCTGCTGCCTGTTGCCTGTTGCCTGTTGCCTGTTGCCTGCCGCCTGCTGCCTGTTGCCTGTTGCCTGTTGCCTGTTGCCTGTTGCCTGTTGCCTGTTGCCTGTTGCCTGCTGCCTGCTGCCTGTCGCCTGTTGCCTGTTGCCTGTTGCCTGTTGCCTGTTGCCTGTTGCCTGTTGCCTGTTGCCCTGTTGCCTGCTGCCTGTTGCCTGTTGCCTGTTGCCTGTTGCCTGTTGCCTGTTGCCTGTTGCCTGTTGCCTGTTGCCTGTCGCTTGTTGCCTGTTGCCGCTTGTTGCCTGTCGTTTGCCTGTTGCCTGTGCTTGTTGCCTGTTGCCCGTTGCCTGTTGCCTGTTGCCTGTTGCCTGTTGCCTGTTGTTGCCTGTTGCCTGTTGGCCTGTTGCCTGTTGCCTGTTGCCTGTGTTGCCTGTTGCCTGCTGCCTGCCGCCTGTCAGCCTGTCGCCTGTCGCCTGCCGCCTGTTGCCTGCTGCCCTGCTGCCCGCGCCGCCTGCCGCCTGCCTGCCCGCCCGTTGCCTGCCGCCTGTTGCCTGTTGCCTGTCGCCCGCCGCCCGCCGCCTGTCAGCCTGTTGCCCGTTGCCTGCCGCCCGTCAGCCTGTCGCCTGTTGCCTGCCGCCTGCCGCCGCCTGCCGCCTGTCGCCTGCCGCCTGCCGCCTGTCGCCCGTCAGCCTGTTGCCTGCCGCCTGTTGCCTGTCGCCTGTCGCCCGCCGCCTGGTCGCCGCCTGCTGCCTGCCTGTTGCCCGCCGCCTGCTGCCTGTTGCCTGCTGCCTGCCTGCCCGCCTGTTGCCTGCCTGCCTGCCGCCTGCCGCCTGTTGCCTGTTGCCCGTTGCCTGTTGCCTGTTGCCTGTTGCCTGTCGCCTGTCGCCCGGCCTGTCGCCTGTCGTGCCGTTGCCCGTTGCCTGTCCTGCCGCCTGCCACTCTGCCGCCTGCTCCGCCTGCCGCCCGCCGCCTGCCGCCTGTGCCCGCCGCCCGCCGCCTGTCTGTTGCCGCCTGCCGCCTGTTGCCTGTTGCCTTTGCCTGCCGCCTGTCGCCCGCCGCTGCGCCTGTTGCCCGTTGTCGCCTGTTTGCCTGTTGCCTGTTGCCTTTGCCTGTCAGCCTGTTTCCGCCTGCCGCCTGTTGCCGTTGCCTGTTGCCCGCCGCCTGTTGCCCGTCGCCTGTTGCCTGTTGCCGTTGCCCGTTGCCTGTTGCTCGCCTTGCCTGCCTGTTGCCTGCCTGTTGCCTGGGCCTGTTGCCTGTTGCCTGTTGCTCTGCCTGTTGCCTGTTGCCTGTTGCCTGTTGCCTGTTGCCTGTTGCCTGTTGCCTGTTGCCCGTTGCCTGTTGCCTGTTGCCCGCCGCCCGTCGCCCGCCGCCCGTCGCCCGTGCCTGCTGTTGCCCGTCGCCTGCTCGCCTGCCTGCCTGCCGCTGCCGCCTCAGCCGCCTGCTGCCCCTGTCGCCTGTCGCCTGCCGCCTGTTGCCTGTTGCCTGTTGCCTGTTGCCTGTTGCCTGCCGCCTGTTGCCTGTTGCCTGCTTGCCTGTTGCCTGTCGCCTGCCGCCTGTTGCCTGCTGCCTGTCGCCCGTCGCCTGCCAGCCTGCCGCCTGCCGCCTGTTGCCTGTTGCCTGTCGCCTGCCGCCTGCCGCCTGCCGCCTGTTGCCCGTTGCCTGTCGCCTGCCGCCTGTCAGCCTGCCGCCTGCCGCCTGTCGCCTGTTGCCCGTCGCCCTGGGCCGCCTGTTGCCTGTTGCCTGTTGCCTGTTGCCTTGTTGCCTGTTGCCTGTTGCCTGTTGCCTGTTGCCTGTCAGTTGCCGGTTGCCTGCTTGTTGCCTGTTGCCTGTTGCCTGTCGCCTGTTGCCTGTTGCCCTGTTGCCTTGCCTGTTGCCCGTCGCCTGTTGCCTGCCGCCTGCTGCCTGCCGCCCGTTGCGCCTGTTGCCTGCCGCCTGCTGCCTGCCGCCTGTGCCTGTCCTGCCGCCTGCCGCCCGCCGCCTGCTCGCCTTGCCGCCGCCTCGCCGCCGCCTGCCGCCTGCAGCCTGCCGCCCGTCGCCTGTCGCCTGTCGCCTGTCAGCCCGCCGCCCGCCGCCCGTTCGCCTGCTGCCCGCTGCCCGTTGCCTGGTTTGCCGTTGCCTGTGCCTGCCCTTGCCTGGTTGTGCCTGTCGCCGCCGCCTGTCAGCCTGCCGCCTGCCGTCCGTCCGCCCGCCAGCCTGTCAGCCTGCTGCCTGCCCGCGCCTGCCGGCCTGCCGCCCGCCGCCTGCCAGCCCGCCGCCCGCCGCCTGTCGTTCCCGCCGTGCCTGCCGCCGCCTGTTTGCCTGCTGCCTGTTGCCTGCCGTTGCCTGTTGCCTGTTGCCTGTTGCCTGTTGCCTGTTGCCTGTTGCCTGTTGCCTGTCGCCCGTTGCCCGTTGCCTGCTGCCCGTCGCCCGTTGCCCGTTTGTCTGTTGCCCGTTGCCCGCTGCCCGTCGCCTGTTGCCCGTTGCCCGTTGCCTGTCGCCTGTCGCCTGTCGCCCGTTGCCTGTTGCCGTCGCCCGTTGCCTGTTGCCTGTCGCCTGTCGCCTGTCGCCTGTCGCCTGCCGCCTGTTGCCTGTTGCCTGTTGCCTGTTGCCTGTTGCCTGTCGCCTGTCGCCTGTTGCCCGTTGCCTGTTGCCTGCTTCAGTGCCTGTTGCCTGTTGCCTGTTGCCTGTTGCCTGTCGCCTGCTGCCTGTTGCCTGTTGCCTGTTGCCTGTTGCCCGTCGCCTGTTGCCTGTTGCCCGCCTGCCGCCTGCCGCCTGCCGCCTGTCCGCCTGTCAGCCGCCGCCTGTCGCCCTGCCCTGCCGCCTGCCGCCTGTCGCCGCTGCCCGTCGCCTGTCAGTTGCCTGTCGCCTGTTGCCTGTTGCCTGTCGCCTGTTGCCTGTTGCCTGCCGCCTGTTGCCTGTCGCCTATTGCCTGCTGCCTCGTTGCCTGTCGCCTGCCTGCAGCCTGTCGCCTGTCGCCTGTTGCCTGTTGCCTGTCGCCTGTTGCCTGTTGCCTGTCGCCTGTTGCCTGCCGCCTGTTGCCTGTTGCCTGTTTGCCTGTTGCCTGTTGCCCGTTGCCGTTGCCTGCTTTCTGCCTGTTGCCTGTTTGCCTGTCAGCCTGTCGCCGTTGCCTGTTGCCTGGCCTGCCGCTTGGCGCCTGTTGCCTGTTTGCCTGTTCCTGGGCCTGTTGCCTGTTGCCTGTTGCCTGTTGCCTGTGCCTGTTGCCTGTTGCCTGTCGCCCGTTGCCTGCCGCCTGTTGCCTGTCCCTGCCTGTCGCCTGCCGCCTGTTGCCCGCCGCCTGCCGCCTGTTGCCCGTTGCCTGTTGCCTGTTGCCTGTTGCCTGCTTGCCTGTTGCCTGTTGCCTGTTGCCTGTTCTTTTGCCTGTTGCCTGTTGCCTGCTGCCTGTTGCCTGCTGCCTGTCAGCCTGTCGCCGCCTGTTGCCTGTTGCCTGCAGCCTGTTGCCGCCTGTGCCTGCCGCCTGTTGCCTGTCCGCCCGCCTGCCGCCTGGCCCGCCTGCGCCGCCGCCGCCCGCCTGCTCGTCGCCTGGGCCCGCCGCCTGCCGCCCGTTGCCTGCTGCCTGTCGCCTGCCGCCTGTCGCCTGCCCCTGCGCCTGTTGCCCGTCGCCTGTCGCCTTCGCCTGCCGCCTGCCGCCTGTTGCCTGCCGCCTGCCGCCTGTCAGCCTGCCGCCTGTCGCCTGCTGCCTGCCTCGCCTGCCGCCTGCCGCCTGTCGCCTGTTGCCTGTTGCCTGCTTCGCCTGCCTGCCGCCTGTTGCCTGTTGCCTGCCGCCTGTTGCCCTGTCGCCTGTTGCCTGGCCTGTTCGTTGCCTGTTGCCTGTTGCCTGTTGCCTGTTGCCTGTTGCCTGTTGCCTGTTGCCTGCCTGTTGCCTGCTGCCTGTTGCCTGTTGCCTGTTGCCTGTTGCCTGTTGCCTGTTGCCTGCCGCCTGCTGCCTGTTGCCTGTTGCCTGTTGCCTGTTGCCTGTTGCCTGTTGCCTGTTGCCTGTTGCCTGTTGCCTTGGCTGCCTGCCGTCAGCCTGTTGCCTGTTGCCTGTTGCCTGTCTGCCTGTTGCCCGTTGCCTGCCGCCTGTCCCGCCTGTTGCCTGTTAGCCTGCCGCCTGTTGCCTGTTGCCTGTTGCCTGTTGCCGCCTGCCGCCTGTTGCCTGTCAGCCCTGTTGCCTGCCGCCTGTCAGCCCGTCGCCTGCCTGCCGCCCGTCGCCTGCCGCCTGTTGCCTGCCGCCTGTCAGTCTTGCCGCCGCCTGTCAGCCTCCGCCTGTCAGCCTGTCGCCTGAGTCCGCCTGCCGCCTGTCGCCTGTTGCCTGTCAGCCCGTTGCCTGGTTGCCTGTTGCCTGTTGCCTGTTGCCTGTTGCCTGTTGCCTGTTGCCTGTTGCCTGTTGCCTGTTGCCTGTTGCCTGTTGTTGCCTGTTGCCTGTTGCCTGTTGCCTGCCGCCTGTTGCCTGTTGCCTTGTTGCCTGGTTGCCTGTGCCTGTTGCCTGTTGCCTGTTGCCTGCCTGCCTGTTGCCTAGCCCGTTCTGTTGCCTGCTGCTTGTTGCCTGTTGCCCTGTTGCCTGTTGCCTGTTGCCCGCTGCCTGTCGCCCGCCGCCCGCTGCCTGCCGCCCGCCGCCTGTTGCTGCCGCTGCTGCCTGCCGCCTGTTGCCTGTCGCCTGTCGCCTGCTGCCTTGCCTGTTGCCTGTTGCCTGTTGCCTGTTGCCTGCTGCCTGTTGCCTGCTGCCTTGGTTGCCTGTTGCCTGTTGCCTGTTGCCTGCCGCCTGTTGCCTGTTGCCCGTTGCCTGCTGCCTGTCAGCCTGTTGCCTGCCGCCTGCCGCCTGCCGCCTGCTGCCTGCTGCCTGTTGCCTGCCGCCTGCTGCCTGTTAGCCTGTTGCCTGTTGCCTGTTGCCTGCTGCCTGCCGCCTGTTACCGCCCGCCTGCCTGCCGCCTGTTGCCTGTTGCCTGTTGCCTGTTGCCTGTTGCCTGTTGCCTGCCTGCTGCCTGTTGCCTGTTGTTTGCCTTGTTGCCTGTTGCCTGCTGCCTGCTGCCTGTTGCCTGTTGCCTGTTGCCTGCCGCCTGTTGCCTGTTGCCTGTTGCCTCAGTTGCCTGTTAGCCCGCCAAGTTTCTGCCGGCCTGCCGCCTGCTGCCTGTTGGCCTGTCGCCTGCGCCTGCCTGTCGCCTGCCGCCTGTCGCCTGCCGCCTGCTGCCTGTTGCCTGCCGCCTGTTGCCTGTTGCCTGTTGCCTGTTGCCTGGTGCCTGCCTGTTGCCTGTTGCCTGTTGCCTGTTGCCTGCCGCCTTGGTCGCCTGTTGCCTGCTGTTGCCTGTTGCCTGTTGCCTGTTGCCTGTGCCTGTTGCCTGTTGCCTGTTGTTGCCTTGTTGCCTGTTGCCTGTTGCCTGTTGCCTGTTGCCTGTTGCCTGTTGCCTGCCGCCTGTTGCCTGCCGCCTGGCCCGCCGCCCGTTGCCTAGCCCGTCGCCTGCCGCCTGCGCCCGTGCCGCCTGCCGCCTGCCGCCTGCCGCCCGCCGCCTGCCGCCTGCTGCCTGGGCCGCCTGCCGCCTGCCGCCTGCTTGCCTGTCGCCTGTCAGCCTTCAGCCTGCCGCCTGCCGCCTGTTGCCTGCTTGCCGCCTGTTGCCTGCCGCCTGCTGCCTGCTGCCTGTTGCCTGTTGCCTGCCTGTTGCCTGCCTGTTGCCTGTTGCCTGTTGCCTGGCCTGTTGCCTGTTGCTCCTGTTGCCTGTTGCCTGTTGCCTGTTGCCTGCCGCCTGCTGCCTGCTTTCGCCTGTTGCCTGTTGCCTGTTGCCTGTTGCCTGTTGCCTGTTGCCTGCCGCCTGTTGCCTGGTTGCCTGTTGCCTGTTGCCTGTTGCCTGTTGCCTGTTGCCTGTTGCCGCCCTGTTGCCTGTTGCCTGTTGCCTGTTGCCTGTTGCCTGTTGCCTGTTGCCTGTTGCCTGTTGCCTGTTGTCTGTTGCCTGTTGCCGTTGCCTGTTAGCCTGTTGCTTGCCTGCCGCCTGCCTGCCTGTCAGCCTGCCGGCCTGCCGCCTGTCAGCCTGTCGCCTGCCGCCTGTAGCCTGCCGCCTGCCGCCTGCCGGCCTGCCGCCTGTCGCCTCGCCGTCTGCCTGCCTAGCCTGCCGCCCGCCTGTCGCCCTGCCGCCTGCCCGCCGCTGCCGCCCGCCGCCTGCTGCCGCAGCCGCCTGTCGGGCCTGCCGCCGCCTGCCGCCTGCCGCCTGCCGCCTGCCGCCTGCCGCCTGCCGTCGCCCGCCGCCTGCCGCCTGTCAGCCTGCCGCCTGTTGCCGCTGCCTGCCGCCTGCCGCCTGCCGCCTGCTGCCTGCCGCCTGTCGCCTGTCGCCTGCCGCCTGCCGCCTGCCGCCTGGCCCGTCGCCCGCCGTGCCTGCCGCCTGCCGCCTGTGCCTGCCGCCCGTTGCCTGTGCCGCCTGTTGCCTGGGTTGCCTGTTGCCTGTTGCCTGTCCTGCCTGTTGCCTGCCGCCAGGTCCTGTTGCCGCCTGCCTTCTGCCTGCCGCCCGTCGCCTGCCGCCTGTCGCCCGTGCCTGTTGCCTGTCGCCTGTCGCCGCCTGCCGCCTGCCGCCTGTCAGCCTGCCGCCTGCCGCCTGCCGCCTCTGCCCGCTTCGCCTGCCGCCTGTCGCCTGCTCTGTTGCCTGTTGCCTGTCAGCCTGCCGCCTGCCGCCTGTCGCCTGCCGCCTGCCGCCTGGCCTGCCGCCTGTTGCCTGTTGCCTGCCGCCCAGCCTGCTGCCTGTTGCCTGTTGCCTGTTGCCTGTTGCCTGTTGCCTGTTGCCTGTTGCCTGTTGCCTGCCTTGTTGCCTGCCCGAGTGCCCGTTGCCCGCCGCCCGCCGCCTGCCGCCTGTTGCCGGCCGTTGCCGTTGCCTGCCGCCCGCCGCCCGCCGCCCGCTGCCGCCCGCCGTCGCCCGCCGCCCGTCCGCCCTGCCTGTTGCCTGCCGCTCTGTCGCCCGCCGCCTGTTGCCTGCCGCCTTGCCTGTCGCCTGCCGCCTGTCAGGCCTGTCAGCTGCCGCCGCCGCCAGCCGTCCAGTGCCTGCCGCCTGCCGCCTGACCGCCTGCCGCCCGCCGCCCGCCGCCCGCCGCCTGCCGCCTGCCGCCGCCTGCCGCCTGCCGCCCGTCGCCTGCGCCTGCCGCCTGCCGCCTGCCGCCTGCCGCCTGCCGCCTGCCGCCCGCCGCCTGTCGCCTGCCGCCTGTCGCCTGCCCGCCTGCCGCCTGCCGCCTGCCGCCTGCCGCCTGCCGCCTGCCGCCTGCACCTGCCGCCTGTCCGCCTGCCGCCTGTTGCCTGCCGCCTGCCGCCTGTTGCCTGTTGCCTGCCCGCCTGCCGCCTGCCGCCTGCCGCCTTGCCGCCTGCCGCCCGCCGCCTGTCGCCTGTCGCCTGCCGCCTGCCGCCTGCCGTTCCGTCGCCTGCCGCCTGCCGCCTGCCGCCTGTCAGCCCGCCGCCTGCCGCCTGTTGCCCGCCGCCTGCCGCCCAGCCCGCCGCCTGCCGCCTCCGCCTGTCGCCTGTCAGCCTGCCGCCTGCCGCCTGTTGCCTGTTGCCTGTTCCGCCTGTTGCCTTGCCGTTGCCTGCTTGCCTGTTGCCTGTTGCCTGTTGCCTGCCGCCTGTTGCCTGTTGCCTGTTGCCTGTTGCCTGTTGCCTGTTGCCTGCCGCCTGCCGCCTGTTGCCTGTGCCTGCCTGTTGCTGCCGTTGCCTGCCGCCTGTCTGTTGCCTGTGTGCCTGTTGCCTGTTGCCTGTTGCCTGCTGTCCTGTTGCTTGTTGCCTGTGTTGCCTGCCTGTTGCCTGTTGCCTGCCGCCTGTCGCCTGTTAGCCTGCCGCCTGCTGCCTGTCAGCCTGTCTGCCTGTTTGCCCGCCTGCCGCCTGCCGCCCGCCGCCTGCCGCCTGCTCAGCCTGCCGCCTGTCAGTCCGCCGCCTGTCGTCTGCCGCTTGCCGCCTGTCAGCCTGCTGCCTGCCGCCTGCCGCCTGCCGCTGCCGCCCGTCAGCCTGCCGCCTGCGCCCTGCCGCCTGCCGTTTTACTGTTTTGCTGCTCTTGTTGCCTGTTGCCTGTTGCCTGTTGCCTGGCCTGCTGCCTGTTGCCTGCCGCCTGTCGCCTGTGCCTGTTGCCTGTCAGGCCCGCCGCCTGCCGCCTGTTGCCTGCCGCCTGCCGCCTGTCGCCTGTTGCCTGCCGTTGCCTGCCTGCCTGTCGCCTGTCAGCCCGTCAGCCCGCCGCCTGCTGCCTGTTGCCTGCATTGCCGGCGCCGCCTTCCGCCTGCCGCCTGTGCCCGCCTGCCCTGCCGCCTGTCGCCTGTCAGCCTGCCGCCTGCCGCCCGCCGCCTGCCGCCTGCCGGCAGTCTGCTGCCGCCTGTGCCGCCTGCCGCCTGCCGCCTGCCGCCTGCCGCCTGCCGCTGCCCCGCCTGCCCTGTCGCCTGCCGCCTGCGCGCCTGCCGCCTGCCCTGTCGCCTGTCAGCCCTGCCGCCTGCCGCCCGTCAGCCTGTGCCGCCGCCCGCCGCTCCGCTGCCCCTGTCAGCCTGCCGCCCGCCGCCGCCCTGCCGCCCGCCGCCTGTCAGCCTGCCTGTCAGCCTGTCGCCGCCGCCCGCCGCTCGCCGCCTGCCGCCTGCCTGCCCGTCGGCCTGCCGCCTGCCGCCTGTCGCCTGCCGCCTGTCAGCCTGCCGCCTGCCGCCTGCCGCCTGCCGCCCGCCGCCCGCCGCCTGCCGCCTGCCGCCTGTCGCCTGTCGCCTGCCGCCTGTTGCCTGTCGCCTGCTGCCTGCCGCCTGCCGCCCGTCGCCTGCCTGCCGCCTGTTGCTGCCTCCGCCTGCCGCCCGTTGCCTGCAGCCCGTTCCGCCTGCCGCCTGTCGCCTGTTGCCTGCTGCCTGTTGCCTGTTGCCTGTTGCCTGCCGCCTGTTGCCTGTTGCCTGTTGCCTGGGCCGCCTGTTGCCTGTTTTGCTCTGCCGTTGCCTGTTGCTTGCCGCCTGCCGCCTGCCTGCCTGCTGCCTGTCCGCCTGCCGCCTGTTGCCTGTTGCCTGTTGCCTGTTGCCTGTTGCCTGTTGCCTGTTGCCTGTTGCCTGTTGCCTGTTGCCTGTTGCCTGTCGCCTGCCGCCTGTTGCCTGTTGCCTGTCAGCCTGCCGCCTGCCGCCTGTTGCCTGCCGCCTGTCGCCTGCCGCCTGCCAGCCTTCGCCGCCGTCGCCTGCCGCCTGTTGCCTGCCGCCTGCCGCCTGCTGCCTGCCGCCTGCCGCCTGCCGCCTGTCCGCCTGCCGCCTGCCGCCTGTCGCCTGTCGCCTGCCTGCCTGCCGCCCGTTGCCTGCCGCCTGTTGCCTGTTGCCTGCTGCCTGTCGCCTGCCCGTTGCCTGCCGCCTGCTGCCTGGTTGCCTGTTGCCTGTTGCCTGTTGCCTGTTGCCTGTTGCCTGCTGCCTGTCGCCTGTTGCCTGTCGCCTGCCGTCTGCCGCCTGCCGCCTGCCGCCTGCCGCCCGCCGCCTGCCGCCTGCTGCCTGTCGCCCGTTGCCTGCCGCCTGTTGCCTGCTGCCTGCCGCCTGCCGCCTGCTTGCCTGCCGCCTGCCGCCTGTTGCCTGCTGCCTGCCTGCCGCCTGCCGCCTGTCGCCCGTCGCCCGTCGCCCGCCGCCCGTTGCCCGCCGCCTGCCGCCCGTTGCCTTTGTTGCCTGGCCGCCTGCCGCCTGCTGCCTGTTGCCTCAGCCTGCCGCCTGCTGCCTGCCGCCTGCCGCCTGTGCCGCCTGCCGCCTGCCGCCTGCCGCCTGTCAGCCTGTCGCCTGCCGCCTGCCGCCCGCCGCCCGCCGCCTGTCGCCCGCCGCCCGCCGCCCGCGCCTGCAGCCTGCCGCCCGCCAGCCTGCCGCCCGCTTCGCCTGTCAGCCTGCCTGCCGCCGCCTGTCGCCTGCCGCCTGCCGCCTGCCAGCCTGCCGCCTGCCTGCCCGCCGCCGGTCGCCTGTTGCCCGCCGCCTGCCGCCCGCCAGCCCGCCGCCTGCCGCCTGCCGCCCGCCGCCTGCCGCCTGCCGCCTGCCGCCCGTCTGCCGCCTGCCGCCTGCCGCCTGCCGCCTGCTGCCTGCCGCCTGTTGCCTGTTGCCTGTTGCCTGTTGCCTGTTGCCTGTTGCCTGCCGCCTGTTGCCTGTTGCCTGCCGCCTGCCGCCTGCCTGCCTGCTGCCTTCGCCTGTCGCCTGCCGCCTGTTGCCTGTTGCCTCTGCCTGTTGCCTTTGCCTGCCTCTGCCTGCCAGCCTGTTGCCTGTTGCCTGTTGCCTGCTGCCGCCTGTTGCCTGTCGCCTGTTGCCTGCCGCCTGTCGCCTGTTGCCTGTTGCCTGCCGGCTTGTCGCCTGTCGCCTGTTGCCCGCTGCCTGCCGCCTGCTGCCTGTCGCCTGTTGCCTGTTGCCTGCCAGCCCGCCGCCTGTCGCCTGCCGCCTGTTGCCTGCCGCCTGCCGCCTGTCGCCTGCCGCCTGGCCGCCTGCCGCCTGGCCAGCCTGCCGCCCGCCGCCTGCCGCCTGCCGCCTGCCGCCTGCCGCCTGTCAGCCTGCCGCCTGCCGCCTGTTGCCTGCCGCCTGTTGCCGTGTTGCCGCCTGCCGCCTGCCGCCTGTTGCCTGTCAGCCTGTCGCCTGTTGCCTGTTGCCTGTTGCCTGTTGCCTGCCGCCTGTTGCCTGCTGCCTGTTGCCTGTTGCCTGTCGCCTTGCCGCCTGTCGCCTGCTTAGCCTGCTGCCTGCCGCCTGCCGCCTGCCGCCTGCTGCCTGTTGCCTGCCGCCTGTTGCCTGTTGCCTGTTGCCTGTTTGGCCTGCTGCCTGTTGCCTGTTGCCTGGCCAGCCTGTTGCCTGTTTTTTGCCGCCTGTTGCCCGCTGCCTGTTGCCTGGGCCGTTGCCTGTTGCCTGTCGCCTGCTGCCTGCGTGCCTGTCGCCTGTTGCCTGTCGCCTGCCGCCTGCTGCCTGCTTCGCCTGTCGCCTGTTGCCTGTTGCCTGTCGCCTGTTGCCTGTTGCCTGTTGCCTGCCAGCCTGCTGCCTGCCGCCTGTGCCTGCCGCCGGCCTGCCGCCTGCCGCCTGCCGCCTGCCAGCCTGCCAGCCTGCCGCCTGCCGCCTGCCGCCTGCCGCCTGCCGCCTGTTGCCTGTTAGCCTGCTGCCTGTTGCCTGCCGCCTGCTGCCTGGCCGCCTGCCGCCCGTTGCCTGCTGCCTGCCGCCTGCCGCCTGTCAGCCCGCCGCCCGTCGCCCGCCGCCTGTTGCCTGCCGCCTGCCGCCTGCCGCCTGCTGCCTGCTCGCCTGCCGCCTCAGCCTGCCGCCTGCCGCCTGCAGCCTGCCGCCTGCGTTGCCTGTTGCCTGTCGCCTGTTGCCTGCCGCCTGTTGCCTGTTGCCTGTCGGTTGCCTGTTGCCTGCCTGCTCGCCTGTGCCTGCCGCCTGCTGCCTGTTGCCTGTTGCCCCTGTTGCTGTTGCCTGCCTGCCGCCCGTCGCCTGCGCCAGTTGCCTGCCGCCTGTCAGCCTGCCGCCTGCCGCCTGCCGCCTGCCGCCTGCCGCCCGGCCGCCTGCCGCCTGCCGCCTGCCGCCTCGCCGCCTGCCAGCCTGTCATCGCCCGCCGCCTGCCGCCTGCTGCCGCCCGCCGCCCGCCGCCTTCTGCGCCTGCCGCCTTCCGCTGCTGCCTGCTGCCCGTTGCCTGCCGCCTGGGTTGCCTGTTGCCTGTTGCCTGCTGCCTGTTGCCGGGTTGCCTGGTTGCCTGTTGCCTGCTTGCCTGCCGCCTGTTGCCAGCCTCTTGTGCCTGTCGCCTGCTGCCTGTTGCCTGTTGCCTGCCGCCTGCCGCCTGCCGCCTGCCGCCTGCCGCCTGCTGCTGTTGGCTTGTTGCCTGCTAGCCTCAGGCTGCCGCTGTGCCGGCCGGTGCCTGGTGCCTGCCCGGCCTGCCGCTTTGCCGCCTGCCGCCTGGGAGCTTGCCGCCTGGGCTGCCTGCCGCCTGTCGCCTGCTTGCCTGTTGCCTTTGCCTGTTTGTTGCTTGTTGCCTGTTGCTCTGTTGTTGCCTGTTGCCTGTTGCCTGTTGCTTGTTGTTTACTGTTTGTTGCTTGTTTTTGTTGCTCTGTTGCCTGCTGCCTGTCGCCAGGGGTTGCCTTCGTTGCCTGTTGCCTTTTGTTTGTTGCTTGTTGTCTGTTGCTTGTTGCCCCTGTTTTTTGTTTGTTGCCTGTCGTTTGTTGCCTTAAGGCCTGCTTGCCTGCTCGCCTGTTGTTTGCCCGTTGCTTGTGCCTGCCTTCGCCGCTCGTTCGCTCGTTGCTCGCTCGCCTGTCGCCCGTCGCCAGTTCTCGTCTCCTGTTGCTCGTGGTTTGTTGCTCCTGCTTGCCGCTTGTCGCTTTTGCAGGGTTCGTCAGCCCTGTCCCGCCGCCCTGCCTGCCGCCTGCCGCCTGCCACCCGGCCGCCGGCCCGGCCGGGCTCGGCGGCCCGTCAGCCCGCCGCCCGCCGCCTGCCGCCCCAGCCCGTCCGCCTCCGCCGCCCGCTGCCCGCTGCCTGCCGGGGCCTTGGGCCGCCTGGGCCGCCTGATCTGGGTCCGCCTCTGCTGCCAGCCGCCTTCCTGGGCCGCGCCCGCTGCCGGCCTGCCGCCTGGCTGCCTGTCGCCCCTGTCTGCCGCCTGTTGCCTGTCTGGCCTGCCAGCCTGGTTGCCTGGGCTTCGCCTCGCCGCCTGTCAGTCTGCCGGGCCGCTCCGCTGCCTGCTCACCTGCCGCCTGCTGCCTGCCGCCTGCTTGCCTGCCGCCTGTCAGCCTGCCGCCTGCCGCCCGCCGCCTGCCTGCCTGTTGCCTGCTGCCTGTCAGTTCAAGTTGCCCAGCCAGTCTGCCGCCCGCCGCCTGCCTGCCGTCTGCCGCCTGTCGCCTCCACAGCCTGTCAGCCCGCTGCCTCCTGCTCAGCCTGCCGGCTCCGGGTGTCAGCCTGCCGCCTGTCAGCCTGTTGCCCAGCCACCTGCTTCTGCCTGTTGCCTGTTGCGCCTGGGCCGGCCTGCCGCCTGCCGCCTGTGGTTGCCTGTTGCCTGCTGCCTGGGTTGCCTGTTGCCTGTTGCCTGTTGCCTGTTGCCTGCCAGCCTGTTTGCCTGTTGCCTGTTGTTGCCTGCTGCCCAAGCCGCCTGCCGCCCGCCGCCTGTCAGCCTGCCGTCTGCTTGCCTGCCGCCTGCCTGCCTGCCTGCTGTCAGCTTCCGTGCCGCCTTGCCGTCTGCCGGTTTGCCGGTTGCCTGTCAGCCTGCTGCCTGTTGCCTGCGCCTGTTGCCTGTTGCCTGTTGCTCTGTTGCCTGTTGCCTGCCGTCTGTTGCCTGCTGCCTGCCGCTGCCTGCCGCCTGCTGCCTGTTGCCTGTTGCCTGTTGCCTGTTGCCTGAGCCAAAGGTTGCTCTGCTTGCCTGCCTTGCCTGTTGCCTGTCGCCTGTTAGCCCGCTTCGCGGCCTGTTGCCTGTTGCCTGTTGCCTGTTGCCTGCTTGCCTGCCTGCCTTTGCCTGTTCTGCTCCTGTTGCCTGTCAGCCTGTTGCGTGTCGCCTGTTCGCCTGCTGCCTGTTGCCTGTTGCCTGTCAGCTGCCTGCTGCCTGTTGCCTGCTGCCTGCCGCCTGTGGTCGCCTGTTGCTTGTCTCTGTCGCCTGCCTGCTGCCTGTCAGCTCTGTTGCCTGTTGCCTGTTGCCTGTCAGCCTGTTGCCTGTTGCCTGTCGCCTGTTGCCTGCTGCCTGCTGCCTGTTGCCTGTTGCCTGTTGCCTGTTGCCTGCGTTCAGCCTGCTCAGCCTGTTGCCTGTTGCCTGTTCTGCCTGTTGCCTGTCGCCTAAGCTCCGTCAGCTCTCAGCCCGCCGCCTGTCAGCCCGTCAGCCCGTCAGCCTGGGGTCGCCCGTCAGCCCGTCGCCCGTCAGCCCGTCAGCCCCGGGCGGTCAGCCCCGGCCGCCCGTCAGCCCGCCGCCTTCGCCCGTGCCGCCCGCCGCCCGTCAGCCCGCCGCCCGCTCAGCGTCCGTCAGCTCCGTCAGCCTGCCGCCCGTCAGTCTGCCGCCCGTCAGCTCCGTCAGCCCGTCAGCCCGTCAGCCCGTCAGTTCGTCAGCCCGTCAGCCCGCCGCCCGTCAGTCTTCGCTGTCAGCCCGTCGCCTGCCGCCTGCCGCCTGTCAGCCCGTCAGTTCGTCAGTTCGCCGTCTGTCAGCCCGCTCAGTCCGTCAGCCCGTCGCGCGGCCGCCCCGGCCGCCCGTCAGCCCGTCAACCCGTCAGCTCCTGTCGCCCGCCAGCCCGTCAGCCCGTCGTGCTCCGCCGTCTGTCGCCCGGCCGCCCGCCGCCCGTCAGCTCGTCAGTTCGTCAGCCCGTCGTCAGCCCGTCAGCCCGTCAGTCTGTCAGCCCGTCTGCTGCCTGTCAGCCTTCGTCGCCCGTCAGCCCGCGTCTGTCAGTCTGTCAGCCCGTCAGCCCGGGGGCCCGTCAGGGCCCGTCAGCCCGTCAGTCTGCCGCCCGTCAGCTCCGTCAGCCCGCCGGGGGCCCGTCAGCCCGTCAGTCGCCTGTCAGCTGTCAGTCTCCCGCCCGTCTGTCGTCTCGTCGCGCCCGTCAGCCCGTCAGCCCGTCGCGTCAGCCCGCCAGCTGTCAGTCCGTCAGCCCGTCAGCCCGTCAGGGGCCCGCCGCCTGT
>NW_024573769.1:0-16814 GCF_018153835.1 Drosophila eugracilis | reverse complement strand
GCGGGCGGCAGGCGGCAGGCGGCAGGCGGCAGGCTGACAGGCGGCAGGCGGCGGGCTCGACCGCGGGCAGCGGGCGGCAGGCCGGCGGAGAAGCGGGCGGCAGGCGGCAGGCGGCGGGCAGCAGGCGGCAGGCGGCGGGCGGCAGGCGGCGGGCGGCAGGCGGCAGGCGGCAGGCGGCGGGCGGCGGGTGGCTTGGGCTGACGGGCGGCCTGGCGGCAGGCGGCAGGCGGCGGGCGGCAGGCGGCAGGCGGCGAGGCGGCAGGCGGCAGGCGGCAGGCGGCAGGCGGCAGGCGGCAGGCGGCAGGCGACAGGAACTGGGCGGAAGCGGCAGGCGGCCACGCGGGCGGCAGGCGGCGGGCGGCAGGCTGACAGGCGACAGGCGGCAGGCGGCGGGCGGGCGGGCGCGGGCGGCGGGCGGCAGGCGGCGGGCGGCGGAAGGCAGGCTGACCCAGGCGGCAGGCGGCAAGGCGGGCGGCCCAGGCGGCAGGCGGCGGGGCGGCAGGCGGCAGAGCGGCAGGCGGCAGGCGGCAGGCGGCGGGCGGCGGGCGGCGGGCGGACAGGCGGCAGGCGGCGGCGGACAGGCGGCAGGCGGCGGGCGGCGAAGGCGGCAGGCGGCAGGCGGCAGGCAGGCAGGCGGCAGGCTGACAGGCGGCAGGCGGCAGGCGGCAACGCGGCAGACTGACAGGCGGCAGGCGGCAGGCAACAGGCGGCAGGCGGCAGGCGGCAGGCGAGCAAGGCGACAGGCGGCAGGCTGGCGGCAGGCAACAGGCAGCAGGCAACAGGCAACAGGCAAGCAGGCAACAGGCAACAGGCAACAGGCAACAGACAACAGGCGGCAGGCAACAGGCAACAGGCAGCAGGCGGCAGGCGGTGGCAGGCGGCGGCAGGCGGCGGAGGCGGCAGGCGGCAGGCGACAGGCGGCGAGGCACAGGCGAGCGTGAAACCGCCCCAGGCGGCAGGCGGCAACAGGCTTGGCAGGCGGCCGAAGCGGCAGGCAACAGAGCAACCGGCAACAGAGAAGCAGGCAGCAAACTGGCAGCCAGGCAACAGGCGCAACAGAGCAGCAGGCAGGCCGGCGGGGCTGACCCAGGCTGGCAAACGGCGGAGGAAGCGGGCGCAGGCGGCGGGCTGGCGCCGGGCGGCGGGCGGCAGGCGGCGGGCAGGCGAGGCCCAGGCAACAGGCAGCAGGCAACAGGCAACGGGCGACAGGCGGCAGGCGGCAGGCGGACAGCGGCAGGCAGGCGGCAGGCAGCAGACAGGCAGAGCAACAGGCAACAGGCTGACGGAGGCAGACAGGCGGCAGGCCGCGGGCAGACGGGCGGCAGGCGGCAGGCAGCAGGCAGGCGGAGCGGCAGGCAACAGGCAACAGGCGGCGGGCGGCAGGCGACAGGCAACGGGCAACGGGCGGCAGGCGGCAGGCTGACAGGCGGGCAGAGCGACGGGCGGCGGGCGACAGACAGACACCGACAGGCGGCAGGCGGCAGGCGGCAGGCGGCAGGCGGCAGGCGGCAGGCGGCAGGCGAACAGGCAGGCAGGCTTAACAAGCAACAGACAACAACCCAGCGGCAGGCGAACAAGCGGCAAGCAGCGGGCTGACAAGCAGCAAGCGGCAGGCAGCAGGCTTTAACCAGGCAACAGGCGGCAGGCAAACAGACAGGCAGCAAACGGCCAACAAACAGGCAAAGCAGGCGGAGCGGGCGGCGCAGGCGGCAGGCGGCAGGCGGCACGCGGCCGGCGACAGGCGGCAGGCGGCGGGCGGCGGAGAGGACAGAGCTGGCAGGCGGCAGGCGGCAGGCGGCAGGCGGCAGGCGGCGGGCGACGGGCTAAGGCGGCGGGCGGCAGGCGGCAGGCGGCAGGCGGAGGAGCGGCGGGCGTGCGGGCGGCGACGGGCGGCGGGCGGCGGGTTAGCAGGCTGACGGGCGGCAGGCGGCAGGCTGACGGGCGGCCGGGCGGCAGACGACGAGGCGGACGGGCGGCGGGCAGGCGGCAGGCGGCAGGCGGCAGGCGGCAGGCGGCAGGCGGCGGGCTGACGGGCAGACGGGCGGCAGGCGGCGGGCGGCAGGCAGCAGGCGGCAGGCGGCCGGCGAGGCGGCAGGCGACGGAGCGGCAGGCGGCAGGCGACAGGGGCGGCAGGCGGCAAGCAACAGGCGACAGGCAGCAGGCGGCAGGCGGCAGGCGGACAGGCGGCAGGCGGCAGGCAACAGGCAGGCGACAGGCGACAGGCGGCAGACGGCGACGGGCGGCAGGCGGCAGGCGGCAGGCGGCAGGCGGCAGGCGGCGGGCGGCGGGCGGCAGGCGGCAGGCCGGCGGGCGGCGGAGGCTGGACAGGCGGCAGGCGGCAGGCGGCAGGCGGGCGGGCGGCAGGCGGCAGAGCGGCCAGGCGGCGGGCCGGCAGGCGGCAGGCGGGCAGCGGGCGGCGGGCTGACGGGCGGCAGGCGGCAGGCGGCAGGCGGCGGGCGGCGGGCGGCGACGGGCGGCAGGCGGCAGGCGGCAGGCGGCGGGCGACAGGCGGCGGGCGGCAGGCGGCAGGCGGCAGACGCAGGCGGCAGGCGGCAGGCGGCAGGCGGCGGGCGGCAGGCGGCTGCAGGCGGCCAGGCAGCGGCAGGCGGCAGGCGGCAGGCGGCAGCAAGGCAAACAGACAACAGGCGGCAGGCGACGGGCAACGGGCAACAGGCAAACAAGCAGGCAACAAGCAACAGACAACAGGCTGACAGGCGCAACCGGCAACAAGGCAACAGCGGCGGGCACACAACAGGCAACAGGCGGCAGGCAGCAAACAGCAGGCAGCAGGCAGCAGGCAGCGGGCGGCAAGCAACAGACGGCAGCGGCAGGCAGCGGAGCAACAGGCCCCAGGCAGGCGGCAGGCGAGCAGGCGGCAGGCGGCAGGCGGCAGGCGGCAGGCGGCAGGCGGCCAGGCGGGCAGGCGGCAGGCGGCAGGCGGCAGGCAGACAGGCGGCAGGCAACAGGCAACAAACAACAAACAAAAAAAAAGCTCAACCCCAAGAGCAACAAAAGCAACAAACAACAAACTAACAAACAACAAACAACAAACTAACAAGCAACATTTAACAAACAACAAACAACAAACAGCAAACAGCAAACAACAGACTAACAGGCAACAAACTAAAGGCAACAGGCGGCAGGCAGCAGGCAAGCAGGCAACAGGCAGCAGGCGGCAGGCGGCTGAGGCAGGCCGCAGGCGGCAGGCTTGGCAGGCGGCGGCAACAGGCAACAGGCAAACAGGCAACAGGCAACAGGCAGCGCAGGCAACAGGCCAGGCAGGCGCGACAGGCGGCAGGCAGCAGGCAACCCAGGCAATTAGCAGGCGGCAGGGCGCCAGACGGCGGGGGCAAGCCGGCGGCAGCCCGGCAGGCGGCGGGCGGCAGGCGGCAGGCCCGGCGGGCCCGAGCAGGCGGCAGGCGGCAGGCGGCAGGCGACAGGCGGCAGGCGGCAGACGGGGCGCGGAGCGGCAGGCGGCAGGCGGCAGGCAGGCGGCAGGCGGCAGGCGGCAGGCGGCAGGCGGCAGGCAGCAGGCGGCAGGCAGCGGGCGGCAGGCGGCAGGCGGCAGGCGGCGGGCGGCAGGCGGCAGGCAGCAGGCAGCACGCAGCAGGCAGGCAGGCGGCAGGCCGACAGGCAACAGGCAGCAGGCAGCAGGCAGCAGGCAGCAGGCAACCACTGGCTGCAGGCAACAGGCAGCAGGCAACAGGCAGCAGGCAGCAGGCAGCAGGCGACCCCAGGCGGCAGGCGGCAGCCGGCAGGCAGCAGGCAACAGGCGGCAGGCGGCAGGGTGACAGACAGGCAGCAGGCGGCAGGCCGGCAGGCAGGCAGGCAGGCAGCAGGCAACAGGGCAACAGGCAGCAGGCAGCAGGCGGCAGGCGGCACTGGCCAGGCAACGGCAACAGGCGGCAGACTAGCAGGCGGACCAGGCGGCGGGCGGTAGGCGGCAGGCGGCGGGCGACGGGCGGCAGGCCCCAGGCGGCAGGCGGCAGGCTGGCCTCCAGGCGGCAGGTAGCCGGGCGGCACAGGCGAGAGGCGACAGGCAGCAGGCAGACAGGAAAGCAGGCAGACAGGCGGCAGGCGGCAGGCTGAGCAGGCACTTGGCAAGCGGCAGGCGGCAGGCAGACGCGGGCGGACAGGCTTCGGCAGGCGGCCGAGGCAGAGGCGGCAGGCGGCAGGCCCGGCAGGCAGAAGCAGGCGACGGGCGGCAGGCAGCAGGCGGCAGGCGGCATGACAGGCGGCAGACGGCGGGCGACGGGCTGCGGGCTGACAGGCGAAGCGGGCGGCGGGCGGACGGGCTGACCCGGCAGGCGGCAGGCGGCAGGCGGCAGGCAGCAGGCGGCAGGCCGCAGGCGGCCAGGCAGCAGGCGGCCGGGCGGCAGGCGGCAGGCAACAGGCGGCAGGCAGCAGGCGGCTGGGCAGGCAGCAGGGCGGCAGGCAGCAGGCGGCAGGCGGCAGGCAGCAGGCGGCAGGCGGCAGGCGGCGGGACGGCAGGCGACGGGCAAGCGGCAGGCAGCAGGCAAGCCGGGCGGCAACAGGCGGCAGGCGGCTAGGCGGCAGGCGGCAGGCGGCAGGCGGCAGGCGGCGGGCGGCAGGCGGCAGGCGGCAGGCGGCAGGCGGCGAGCGGCAGGCGGCAGGCGGCAGGCGGCAGGCGGCGGCGGCAGGCGGCAGGCCGGACAGGCGGCAGGCGGCAGGCGGCAGGCGGCGGGCGGCAGGCAACAGGCGGCAGGCAGCAGGCGGCAGGCGGCAGGCTGACAGGCGGCAGGCGGCACGGCAGCAGGCGGCAGGCGGACAGGCGGCAGGCGGCAGGCAGCCCAGGCAGCAGGCGGCAGGCAGCAGGCAGCAGGCGACAGGCAAACAGGCAACAGGCAACAGGCGGACAGGCGGCAGGCAGCAGGCAGCCAGGGCGGCAGGCAGCAGGCGGCAGGCGGCAGGCAGCAGGCGGCAGGCGGCAGGCAACAGGCGGCAGGCAGCAGGCAGACAGGCGGCAGGCGGCAGCAGGCAGCAGGCGACAGGCGGCAGGCGGCAGGCGCCAGGCGGCAGGCGGCAGGCGGCAGGCGGCAGGCGGCAGGCGGCAGGCGGCAGGCGACCGGCGGCAGGCGGCAGGCGGCAGGCGGCAGGGCGGCAGGCGGCGGGCTGACCGGCAGGCGGCAGGCGGCAGGCGGCAGGCGGCAGGCGGCAGGCCGCAGGCAGGCGGCGGGCGCGGGCGGCGGCAGGCGGGCAGGCGGCAGGCGGCAGGCAGGCAGGCAACAGGCAGCAGGCCGGCAGGCGGCAGGCGACAGGCGGCAGGCGACAGGCAACAGGCAACAGGCAACAGGCGGCAGGCAGGCGGCAGGCGGCAGGCGGGCGGCGACGGGCGGCGGGCTGACAGGCGACGGGGGCAGGCGACAGGCGACAGGCGGCAGGCGGCAGGCGACGGCGGCAGGCAACAGGCGGCAGGCGGCAGGCGGACAGGCGGCAGGCGGCAGGCGGCAGGCGGCAGGCGGCAGGCGGCAGGCGGCAGGCGGCAGGCGGCAGCGGCAGGCGGCAGGCGGCAGGCGGCAGGCGGCAGGCGGCGGGCGACAGGCGGCAGGCAGGCGGCAGGCGGCAGGCGGCAGGCGGCAGGCGGCAGGCGGCAGGCAGCAGGCGGCAGGCAGCGGGCGGCAGGCGGCAGGCGGCAGGCGGCAGGCGGCAGGCCAGGCAGGCAACAGGCTGACAGGCGGCGGGCGGCGGCGGCAGGCAGGCGGCAGGCGGCAGGCTGACAGGCAGGCGGGCGGCAGGCTGACAGGCGGCAGGCGGCAGGCGGACAGGCGGCAGGCGGCAGGCGGCGGGCGGCAGGCTGACAGGCGGCGGCAGGCGGCAGGCGGCAGGCGGGCAGGCGGCAGGCGGCAGGCGGCAGGCAGGCGGCAGGCGGCAGGCGGCAGGCGGCAGGCGGCAGGCGGCAGGCGGCAGGCGGCAGGCGGCAGGCAACAGGCGGCAGGCGGCGGGCGGCAGGCAGCAGGCAACAGGCAGCAGGCGGCAGGCGGCAGGCAGGCACAGGCGGCAGGCGGCAGGCGGCAGGCGGCAGGCGGCGGGCGGCAGGCACTGACGGCGGCAGGCGGCAGGCGGCAGGCGGCAGGCGGCAGGCGGCAGGCGGCAGGCGGCGGGCGGCAGGCGGCAAGCTGACAGGCAACAAGCAGCAACGCAGGCTGACAGACAACAAACAACAGGCGGCAGGGCGGACACAGGCGGCGGCCGGCGGGCGGCGGCAGGCAGGCGGCAGGCGGCGGGCGGCAGGCGGCAGGGCGGCAGGCGGCAGGCGGCAGGCGGCAGGCGGCAGGCGGCAGGCGGCGGCGGCAGGCGGCAGGCGGCAGGCGGCAGGCGGCAGGCGGCAGGCGGCAGGCGGCAGGCGGCAGGGCGGCAGGCGGCAGGCGGCAGGCGGCAGGCGGCAGGCGGCAGGCGGCAGGGCGGCAGGCGGCAGGCGAGCAGGCGGCAGGCGGCAGGCGGCAGGCGGCCGGCGGCAGGCGGCCCAGGCGGCAGGCGGCAGGCGGCGAGCGGCAGGCGGCAGGCGGCGGGCGGCAGGCGGCAGGCGGCAGGCGGGGCGGCGGGCGGCAGGCGGCAGGCGGCAGGCGGCAGGCAGCAGGCGGCAGGCGGCAGGCGGCAGGCGGCAGGCGGCAGGCGGCAGGCGGCAGGCGGCGGGCGGCAGGCGGCAGGCGACAGGCAGGCGGCAGGCGGCAGGCGGCAGGCGGCAGGCGGCGGGCGGCAGGCGGCAGGCGGCGGGCCGGCGGGCGGCAGGCGGCAGGCGGCAGGCGGCGGGCGGACAGGCGGCGGGCGGCAGGCGGCAACAGGCGGCAGGCGGCAGGCGGCAGGCGGCAGGCACGGCGGCAGGCGGCAGGCGGCAGGCGGCAGGCGGCAGGCGGCAGGCGGCAGGCGGCAGGCGGCAGGCTGACAGGCGGCAGGCGGCAGGCGGCAGGGCGGCAGGCGGCAGGCGGCAGGCGGCAGGCGGCAGGCGGCAGGCGGCAGGCGGCAGGCGGACAGGCGGCAGGCGGCGGCAGGCGGCAGGCGGCAGGCGGCAGGCGGCAGGCGGCAGGCGGCAGGCGGCGGGCAGGCGGCAGGCGGCAGGCGGACAGGCGGCAGGCGGCAGGCGGCAGGCGGCAGGCGGCAGGCAGCAGGCGGCAGGCGGCGGCGGCAGGCGGCAGGCGGCAGGCGGCAGGCGACAGGCGGCAGGCGGCAGGCGGCCGGGCGGCGAGGCGGCAGGCGGCAGGCGGCAGGCGGCAGGCGGCAGGCGGCAGGCGGCAGGCGGCAGGCGGCGAGGCGACGGGCGGCAGGCGGCGGGCGGCCGGGCGGCAGGGCGGCAGGCGGCAGGCGGCAGGCGGCGGCAGGCGGCAGGCAGGCGGCAGGCGGCAGGCGGCGGGCGGCAGGCGGCAGGCGGCAGGCGGCAGGCGGCAGGCGACAGGCGGCAGGCGGCAGGCGGCAGGCGGCAGGCGGCAGGCGGCAGGCGGCCGGGCGGCCAGGCGGCAGGCGGCAGGCGGCAGGCGGCAGGCGGACAGGGCGGCAGGCGGCAGGCGGCAGGCGGCAGGCGGCGGCGGCGGCGGCAGGCGGCAGGCAGGCAGGCAACAGGCGGCAGGCGGCAGGCGGCAGCGGCAGGCGGCAGGCGGCAGGCGGCAGACGGGCAGGCGGCAGGCGGCAGGCGGCCGGCGGCAACGGGCGGCAGGCGGCAGGCGGCAGGCGGCGGGCGGCAGGCGGCAGGCGGCAGGCGGCGGGCGGCAGGCGGCAGGCGACGGGCGGCAGGCGGCAGGCGGCGGGCGGCAGGCGGCAGGCGGCCGGCGGCGGGCGGCAGGCGGCGGCAGGCGGCAGGCGGCAGGCGGCAGGCGGCAGACGGCAGGCGGCAGGCGGCAGGCGGCAGGCGGCGGCAGGCGGCAGGCGGCAGGCGGCCACGGGCGGCAGGCGGCAGGCGGCAGGCAAGGCGGCAGGCGGCAGGCGGCAGGCGGCAGGCGGCAGGCGGCAGGCGGCAGGCGGCTGAGGCGGCAGGCGGCAGGCGGCAGGCGACAGGCGGCAGGCGGCGGGCTGACAGGCGGCAGGCGGCAGGCGGCAGGCGGCAGGCGGCAGGCGGCAGGCGGACAGGCGGCAGGCGGACAGGCGGCAGGCGGCAGGCGGCAGGCGGCAGGCGGCAGGCGGCAGGCGGCAGGCGGCAGGCGGCAGGCGGCGGGCGGCAGGCGGCGGCAGG
The DNA here is from genome assembly GCF_018153835.1 of Drosophila eugracilis. Lineage (NCBI taxonomy): Eukaryota > Metazoa > Arthropoda > Insecta > Diptera > Drosophilidae > Drosophila > Drosophila eugracilis. The sequence continues at coordinate 8,632 of NW_024573769.1, read as the reverse complement.
CGGCAAGGCGGCAGGCGGCAGGCGGCAGGCGGCAGGCGGCAGGCGGCAGGCGGCAGGGGCGGCAGGCGGCAGGCGGCAGGCGGCAGGCGACAGGCGGCGGGCGGCAGGCGGCAGGCGGCAGGCGGCAGGCGGCAGGCGGCAGGCGGCAGGCGGCAGGCGGCAGGCGGCGGGCGGCAGGCGGCAGGCGGCAGGCGGCAGGCGGCAGGCGGCGGGCGGCAGGCGGCAGGCGGCAGGCGGCGGCAGGCGGGGCGGACAGGCGGCAACAGGCGGCAGGCGGCAGGCGGCAGGCGGACGGGCGGCAGGCGGCGGGCGGCAGGCGGCAGGCGGCAGGCGGCAGGCAGGCGGCAGGCGGCAGGCGGCAGGCGGACAGGCGGCAGGCGGCAGGCGGGCAGGCAGCCCGGCAGGCGGCAGGCGGCAGGCAACAGGCAGCAGGCAACAGGCAACAGGCGGCAACCGACAACAGGCAACAGGCAACAGGCAACAGGCAACAGGCAACAGGCGGCAGGCAGGCGGCAGGCGGCAAGCAGGCGACAGGCGGCAGGCGGCAGGCGGCAGGCGGGCAGGCAACAGGCAGGCGACAGGCGGCAGGCAGCAGGCGGCAGGCGGCAGGCGGCGGGCGGCAGGCGACAGGCGACGGGCGGCAGGCGGCAGGCGACAGGCGGCGGGCGGCAGGCGGCAGGCGGCAGGCGGCAGGCGGCGGGCGGCGGGCGGCAGGCGGCAGGCGGCAGGCGGCGGGCGGCAGGCGGCAGGCGGCAGGCGACAGGCGGCAGGCGGCAGGCGGCAGGCGCCAGGCAGGCGGCAGGCGGCAGGCGGCCAGGCGGCAGGCGGCAGGCGGCAGGCGGCAGGCGGCAGGCGGCAGGCGGCAGGCGGACAGGCGGCAGGCGGCCCGGCAGGCGGCAGGCGGCAGGCGGCAGGCGGCAGGCGGCAGGCGGCAGGCGGCAGGCGCTGACAGGCAGCAGGCGGCAGGCGGCAGGCGGCAGGCGGCAGGCGGCAGGCGGCAGGCGGCAGGCGGCAGGCGGCGGGCGCAGGCAGGCGGCAGGCGGCGGGCGGCAGGCGGCAGGCGGCAGGCAGCAGGCAGCAGGCGAGCAGGCGACAGGCGGCCAGGCGGCAGGCGGCAGGCGGCAGGCGGCAGGCGGCAACAGCTGACAGGCGGCAGGCGGCAGGCGGCAGGCGGCACGGGCGGCAGGCGGCGGGCGGCAGGCGGCAGGCGGCGGGCGGGCGGCAGGCGGCAGGCGGCAGGGCAGCCGACGGCGTTGCAGGCGGCAGGCAACAGGCGGCAGGCAACAGGCAACAGAGCAGCAGGCTGACAGGCAGCAGGCGGCAGGCAACAGGCGGCAGGCGGCTGGAAACAGGCCGAGCAACAGGCAACAGGCAGCAGGCGGCAGGCCGGCAGGCTGACAGGCAACAGGCAGCAGGCAACAGGCAACAGGCAACAGGCGACAGGCAACAGGCAGCTGAGGCAACAGGCAACAGAGCAACAGGCAACAGGGCGCAAACGACAGCAACAAACGCGGCAGGCAGACAGCGAAGCGAAGAGCGGCAACAGACAGGCCCGACAAACAGCAAACAACAAACAGCAAACGGCAGGCCACAACACAAGGACAAACAGGCGGCAGGCGGCAGGCAACAAACGGCAAACAGACAAGGCGGGCAGCAGGCAACAAAGCAACAGACAGCAACGGCAGGCGGCAGGCGGCAGGCGGACAGGCGGCAGGCGGCAGGCGGCAGGCGGCAGGCGGACAGGCGGCAGGCGGCAGGCGGCAGGCGGCAGGCGGCAGGCGGCGGCGGGCGGACAGGCAACAGGCGGCAGGCGGCAGGCGGCAGGCGGCAGGCGGGCGCAGGCGGACAGGCAGCAGGCGGCGAGAGGCGGCAGGCGGCAGGCAGCAGGCGGCAGGCGGCAGGCGGCAGGCGCAGGCGGCAGGCGGCAGGCGGCAGGCGGCCAGGCGGCAGGCGGCAGGCGGCGAGGCGGCAGGCGGCAGGCGACAGGCGGCAGGCGGCAGGCGGCAGGCGGCAGGCGGCAGGCGGCAGGCGGCGGGCGGCAGGCGGCAGGCGGCGGGCGGCAGGCGGCGGCAGGCGGCAGGCGGCAGGCGGCAGGCGGCAGGCGGCAGGCGGCAGGCAGCAGGCGGCAGGCGGCAGGCGGCAGGCGGCAGGCGGCAGGCGGCAGGCGGCAGCAGGCGGCAGGCGGCAGGCGGCAGGCGGCAGGCGGCAGGCGGCGCAGGCGGCAGGCGGCAGGCGGCGGGCGGGCGGCAGGCGGCAGGCGGCAGGCGGCAGGCGGCGGGCGGCGGGCGGCGGCAGGCGGCGGGCGGCAGGCGGCAGGCGGCAGGCGGCGCGGCAGGCGACGGGCGGCAGGCGGCAGGCGGCAGGCGGCAGGGCGGCAGGCGGCAGGCGACGCGGGCAGCGGCAGGCGGCAGGCAGCGGGCGGACAGGCGGCAGGCGGCAGGCGGCAGGCGGCGGGCGGCAGGCGGCAGGCGACAGGCGGCAGGCGGCAGGCGGCAGGCGGCAGGCGGCAGGCGGACAGGCGGCAGGCGGCAGGCAACAGGCAGGCAGGCGGGGCGGCAGGCGGCAGGCGGCAGGCGGCAGGCGGCAGGCGGCAGGCGGCGGGCGGCAGGCGGCAGGCGGCAGGCGGCAGGCGGCAGGCGGCAGGCGGCAGGCGGCAGGCGGCAGGCGGCAGGCGGCAGGCGGCAGGCCAGCAGGCGGCAGGCTGACAGGCGGCCAGGCTGACGGGCGACAGGCGGCAGGCAGCAGGCGGCAGGCGGCAGGCGGCAGGCGGCAGGCGGCAGGGGCGGCAGGCGGCGGCAGGCGGCAGGCGGCAGGCGGCAGGCGGCAGGCGGCAGGCGGCAGGCGGCAGGCGGCAGGCGGCAGGCGACAGGCGGCAGGCGGCGAGGCGACAGGCGGCAGAAGGCGGCTGGCGGCCAGGCGGCGGGCGGCAGGCGGCAGGCGACAGGGGCGGCAGGCGGCAGGCGGCAGGCGGCAGGGCGGCAGGCGGCGGGCTGACGAGGCTGACAGGCGGCAGGCGGGCAGGCGACGGGCGACGGGCGACGGCAACGGGCGGCAGGCGGCAGGCAGGCGACAGGCAACAGGCAACAGGCGACGGGCAGCAGGCGAGGCGCAGGCAGCAGGCGGCAGGCAACAGGCGGCAGGCGGCAGGGCGGCGGCAGGCGGCAGACGGCGGCCAGGCGGCAGGCGGCAGGCGGCAGGCGGCAGGCGGCAGGCGGCAGGCGGCAGGCGAAGGCAGGCGGCAGGCAGACAGGCGGCAGGCGGCAGGCGGCAGGCGGCAGGCGACGGGCGGCAGGCGGACGGCGGCGGGCGGCAGGCGAGGCGGCAGGCGGCGGGCGACGGGCGGCAGGCGGCAGGCTGACAGGCGGCGGGCGGCAGGCGGCAGGCGGCAGGCGGCAGGCGGCGGGCGGCAGGCGGCAGGCGGCAGGCGGCAGGCTGACAGGCGGCAGGCTGGCAGGCGGGCGGCAGGCGGCAGGCGGCAGGCGGCAGGCGGCAGGCGGCAGGCTGACAGGCGGACAGGCGGCAGGCGGCAGGCGGCAGGCGGCGGGCGGCAGGCGGCAGGCGGCGGGCGGCAGGCGGCAGGCGGCCGGGCTGACAGGGCAACGGCAGGCGGCAGGCGGCAGGCGGCAGGCAGCAGGCGGCAGGCGGCAGGCGGCAGGCGGACAGGCGGCAGGCGGCAGGCAGCAGGCGGCGGGCGGCAGGCTGACAGGCGGCGGGCGGCAGGCGGCAGGCGGCGGGCAACCCGGCAGGCGCTGACACAGGCGGCAGGCGGCAGGCGGCAGGCGGCGGGCGGCAGGCGGCAGGCACGGGCGGCAGGCGCAGGCGGGCAGGCTGACAAAGGCAGGCTGACAGGCGGCAGGCGGCAGGCAGCAGGCGGACAGGCGGCAGGCGGGCGGCAGGCGGCAGGCGGCAGGCGGCAGGCGGCAGGCGGCGGGCTGACAGGCGGCAGGCGGCAGGCGGCAGACGGCAGGCGGCCGGCGGGCGACGGGCGGCAGGCGGACGGGCGACAGGCGGCGGGCGACAGGCGGCAGGCGGCGGGCGGCAGGCGGGCAACGGGCGGCAGGCAGCAGGCGGCAGGCGGCGGAGCGGGCAGGCGACAGGCGGCAGGCGGACAGGCGGCAGGCGGCAGGCGACAGGCGGCAGGCGGCAGGCGGCAGGCGGCAGGCGGCAGGCGGCGGGCGGCAGGCGAGCAGGCGGCAGGCGGCGGGCGGCAGGCGGCGGGCGGCAGGCGGCAGGCGGCAGGCGGCAGGCGGCGCAGGCGGCAGGCGGCAGGCGGACAGGCAGCAGGCGGCAGGCGGCAGGCGGCAGGCGGCAGGCGGCAGGCGGCAGGCGGCAGGCGGCAGGCGGCAGGCGGCGGGCGGCAGGCGGCAGGCGGCAGGCGGCAGGCGGCAGGGCGGCAGGCGGCAGGCGGCAGGCAGGCGGCAGGCGGCAGGCGGCAGGCGGCAGGCTGACGGGCGGCAGGCGGCAGGCGGCAGGCGGCAGGCGGCAGGCGACAGGCGGCAGGCGGCAGGCGGCAGGCGGCAGGCGGCAGGCGGCAGGCGGCGGGCAGCAGGCGGCAGGCGGCAGGCGGCAGGCTGACAGGCGGCAGGCGGCAGGCGGCAGGCGGCGACAGGCGGCAGGCGGCAGGCGGCAGGCGGCAGGCGGCGGGCGGCAGGCGGCAGGCGGCAGGCGGCAGGGCGGCAGGCGGCAGGCGACGGGCGGCAGGCGGCAGGCGGCAGGCGACACCGGGCGGCAGGCGGCAGGCGGCAGGCGGCAGGCGGCAGGCGGCAGGCGGCAGGCGGCAGGCGGCGGGCGGCAGGCGGCAGGCGGCGCAGGCGGCAGGCGCGGGCGGCAGGCGGCAGGCGGCAGGCGGCGGGCGGACAGGCGGCGGGCGGCAGGCGGCAGGCGGCAGGCGGACAGGCGGCAGGCGGCAGGCGGCAGGCGGCAGGCGGCAGGCGGCAGGCGGCAGGCGGCAGGCGGCAGGCGACAGGCGGCGGCGGCAGGCGGCAGGCGGCGGGCGGCAGGCGGCGGGCGGCAGGCGGCGGGCGGCAGGCGCAGGCGGCGGGCGGCAGGCGGCAGGCGGCAGGCGGCGGGCGACGGCAGGCGGCGGGCTGACGGGCGGCAGGCGGCAGGCGGACAGGCAGACAGGCGGCAGGCGGCAGGCTGAGGCGGCAGGCAGGCGGCAGGCGGCAGGCGGCAGGCGACGGAGCGAGGCGGACAGGCGGCGGGCGAGGCGGCAGGCGGCGCAGGCGGCAGGCGGCAGGCGACAGGCGGCAGGCGGCAGGCGGCAGGCGGCAGGCGGCGGGCGGCGGGCGCGGCGCCAGGCGGCAGGCGAGCAGGCGGCAGGCGGCAGGCGGCGGGCGGCAGGCGGACGGGGCGACGGGCGGCAGACGGCAGGCTGGGCGGCAGGCGGCAGGCGGCAGGCGGCAGGCGGCAGGCGGCAGGCGGCAGGCGGCAGGCGACAGGCGGCAGGCGGCAGGCGGCAGGCGGGCGGCAGGCAGCAGGCGAGGCAGGCTGACAGGCGGCGGAGCGGCGGGCTGACAGGCGGCAGGCGGCCGGGCGGCAGGCGACGGGCTGACGGGCGGCAGGCGACAGGCGGCAGGCGGCAGGCGGCAGACCTGCGGCGGACCCAGGCGGCAGGCGAAGCAGACAGGCGGCAGGCTGACAGGGCAGACAGGCGAAGCAGGCGGCCAGGCGAGCGGAGGCGGCAGGCCTGACAGGCGGGCAGGCGGCAGGCGGCAGGCTGACAGGCGGCAGGCGGCGCGACGGGCGGCGGGCGGCAGGCGGCAGGCGGCAGGCGGCAGGCGGCGGGGCGGCAGGCGGCAGGCGGCAGGGCGGACAGGCGGCAGGCGGCAGGCGGCAGGCGGCAGGCGGCAGGCTGACAGGCGGCGGGCGAGCAGGCGGCGGGCGGCAGGCGGCAGGCGGACGGGCGGCAGGCGGCGGGCGGCAGGCGGCGGGCGGCAGGCGCGGAGGCGGCAGGCGGCAGGACAGGCGGCAGGCGGACGGGCGGCAGGCGACAGGCGGCCAGGCGGCAGGCGGCGGGCGGCAGGCGACGGGCGGCAGGCGGACAGGCGGCAGGCGGCGGGCGGCAGGCTGACGGGCGGCGGGCGGCAGGCGGCAGGCGACGGGCGGCAGGCTGACAGGCGACGGAGCGGCAGGCGGACGGGCGGCAGGCGGCAGGCGACGGGCGGCGGCAGGCGGCAGGCGGCAGGCGGCAGGCGGCCGGGCGGCAGGCGGCAGACTGACGGGCGCGGGCGGACAGGCGACAGGCGGCAGACTGACAGGCGGCAGGCGGCAGGCGACGGGCTGACAGGCGGCGGGCGGACGGGCGGCAGGCGGCGGGCGGCGGGCTGACAGGCGGCAGGCGGACCCACGGGCGGCAGGCGGCAGGCTGACAGGCGGCGGGCGACCGGGCGGCCAGGCGGACGGGCGGCAGGCGGCGACGGCGCGGCGGCAGGCGGCAGGCGGCGGGCGGCAGGCGGCGGGCGGCGGCGGCGACCAGGCGGCAGGCGACGGGCGAGCGGAGGCTGACGGGCTGACAGGCGGCAGGCGGCACGACGGGCGACAGGCGGACAGGCGGGCAGCACGCTGACAGGCGGCACGCCGGCAGGCGGCGGGCGGCAGGCGGCAGGCGGCAGGCGGCAGGCGACAGGCGGCAGGCGGCGCCCGACAGGCGGCGCAGGCGGCAGGCGGCAGGCGGGCGACAGGGCGGCAACGGCAGGCGGCACAGGCAACAGGCGGCGGGCGGCAGGCAGGCGGCAGGCGGCAGGCAACAGGCAACAGGCGGCAGGCGACAGGCGGCGGGCGGACAGGCGGCAGGCGGCAGGCGGCAGGCGGCAGGCGGCAGGCGAGGCGGACGGGCGACAGGCGGCGGGCGGCAGGCGGCGGGCGGGCGGCAGGCGGCAGGCGGCAGGCGGCAGGCGGCAGGCGGCAGGCGGCAGGCGGCGGGCGGCAGGCGGCGGGCGGCAGGCGGCAGGCGGCAGGCGGCAGGCGGCAGGCGGCAGGCGACAGCGGCAGGCGGCCGGCGGCGGGCGGCAGGCGGCAGGCGGCAGGCGGCGGCAGGCCTGGGCGGCAGGCGGCAGGCGGACGGGCTGACGGGCGACAGGCGGCGGGCGGGCGGCGGCCGAGGCAGGCGGCGGGCGGCGGCTGACGAGGCTGACCGGGCGCAAGGCGACGGGCGACGGGCGAGGCGGCAGGCGGACAGGCGGCGGGCGGACGGGCTGACGGGCGGCGGGCTGACGGGCTGACAGGCGGGCGGGCGACGGGCTGACGGGCGGGGCGGCAGGCGGCGGGCTGACAGGCGGCAGGCGGCGGCGGCGGGCGGCAGGCGGCAGGCGGCGGGCTGACAGGCGGACAGGCGGCAGGCGGCAGGCGGCAGGCGGCAGGCGGCGGGCTGACAGGCGGCGGGCGGCAGGCGGCAGGCGGCGGCAGGCGGCAGGCGGCAGGCGGCAGGCGGCAGGCGGCAGGCGGCAGGCGGACGAGGCGACAGGCGGCAGGCGGCAGGCAGCAGGCGGCAGGCAACAGGCGACCAGGCAGCAGGCGGCAGGCGACCAGGCAACAGGCGGCCCAGGCGGCAGGCAACAGGCAGCAGGCGGCAGGCGGCGGGCGGGCGGGGCGACAGGCGAGCGGGCGGCAGGCGGACAGGCGGCAGGCAGCAGGCGGCAGGCGGCAGGCGGCAGGCGGCAGGCGACGGCAGGCGGCGGGCGGCAGGCGGCGGGCGGCAGGCGGCAGGCGGCAGGCGGCAGGCGGCAGGCGGCAGGCGGCAGGCGGACGGGCGGCAGGCAGGCGGCGCGGCAGGCGGCAGGCGGCAGGCGGCAGGCGGCAGGCGGCAGGCGGCAGGCGGCAGGCGGCAGGCGGCAGGCGGCGGGCGGCAGGCGGCGGGCGGCAGGCGGCCGACAGGCGGCCAGGCGGCAGGCGGCGGGCGGACGGGCGAGGCGACAGGCGGCAGGCGGCAGGCGGCAGGCGGACAGGCGGCAGGCGGACGGGCTGACGGGCGCGGGCTGACGGGCGGCAGGCGGACGGGCGGCAGGCGGACAGGCGGCAGGCGGCAGGCGACAGGCGGACAGGCAACAGGCGGCAGGCGGCAGGCGACGGGCGACCGGGCGGCAGGCGACAGGCGGCAGACCGGCGGGCGGCAGGCTGCAGGCGGGCGGACAGGCGGCAGGCGGCAGGCGACGGGCGGCAGGCGGCGGGCGGCAGGCGGCAGGCGGCGGGCGGCAGGCTGACGGCAGGCGGCAGGGCGGCCGGCGGCAGGCGGCAGGCGGCGGGCTGACAGGCGGCAGGCGGACAGGCGGCAGGCGGACGGGCAGACGGGCAGGCGACGGGCGGCGGGCTGACAGGCGGCAGACGGACCGGGCCGACGGGGCGGCAGGCGGCAGGGAGCGGGCCAGGCGGGCGGCGGGCGGCGGCGGCAGGCGGCGGGCTGACGGGCGGCGGGCGGCGGAGCTGACGACGACGGCAGGCGGCAGGCTGACAGGCAGACGGGCGACAGGCGGCAGGCAGACAGGCAGACAGGCGGGCGGCAGGCCGCGGGCGGCAGGCTGCAGGGCAGACCGGCAACGGGCGGCAGGCGGCAGACGGCGGAGCGGCGGCGGACGGGCGGCGGGCAGGCGGGCGGCAGACGGCCGGACGGGCGGACAGGCGGCAGGCGGCAGGC
>NW_024573768.1:0-20587 GCF_018153835.1 Drosophila eugracilis | reverse complement strand
TTAATTTGAATTTAACTATGATGCCTAAGTACATTTCGTTTGAAATTCAATTAAAGAATCGTGTGACCTTCCCGAATGCAAACTCAAGATCGTTCTACTCTCTGTTTTATACTCGGTTTTTTGGGAAGGGGGTCATAAAGGCAGAGCTACTGGATGAGCATGAGTAAAAAGTTTTATTAGTTTCCACGTTGCCGAGTGTTTTTAGTATTAAATAAACGAAAATTGAAATTATAAAAAGCATTAAAACTAAACCAAACGGCAACTTGTATATTTTGAGGAATGGAACGGAACGGCACGGGATGGGGGCCAGGCTAATTAAATGTAATTAATTTTCACATACCTCAAAATTAAATGCATTTAAATCAAAGAGATCCGAGAGAGTGTGAGCTTTATATATGTATATATAGCAGCGTATGCTTTAATAGTCGCCGACCGACAAAAAACCGACGCTCTTAAAAGTGATTTAAAAAGTTTCATTAAGATAAACAACAACGAACACTCTACAGCAACAACCGAATGTTATAGCAATTTAAAAATTTAATTTAAGCTGGCTATGAGAGCACAGGTGAATAAACCATGGGTCACACTCGAATCGCAACTCTGACTAAACTACAGAAAAATGTTTAAGAAACAACAACAAAAATCAGGCGAAAACATAGTCTTGGGGGCCATTTACCGTTGCGCCCTCGAGGCGTGGCCGTTTCTCTCGTTTCATTTTAGTTTCGAGGGCATCCTCTACAGACTACTCTTTTCTCCCCGTCCCCCGGATGGGGAGCTCATATTAATGGCCCAACCAACCATTTCGGACAAACAAATTGCTGGCTACTGGATGGGATTGGAGATCCCAACCAACTCCCCAGCCCTTTTGCACCTTGCTTTCTCGCCGTAACACGAGATCTTCAGAAAAAGTAACAGCCAAAATTCAATGGAAAAAATGGCGTTTAACTGTAACTCCTCGGCGCAATATGTGAAACATTTTCGGGTCAGGTGCCCAAAGACCACAGTCCCCAGTCCCCAGTCTACAGACTCCAACTCCGCATCTGTATCTGTATCCGACGAGATTTCACCAACCTGTATCTCTCACTGACAACGCCCCAAAAACTTTTTGGCTCTGCCTGTTTTGTTCATTATCTTACGGTAATATCGCTCATAAAGCGTTGTCTGTTTTCTGTTTGGTGGCTACCTTGTTGGCATCGCCATCACCATCATCACCATCATCACCATCATTTTGGCCAACCTTCGCGATCTCCATGGAGCACAAGTACATATACATATAGCAACTTTAGCTCGTTATGGTTTCCTACATAACTACCTCTTTCCTCAGACCGCCTTTGTGCCATTATTTCGGTGTTACTTTTCGTTTGGGTGTTGCGCGGATGTATGTCCAAGTCGGACATTTTGATTGGTAACCTCTTGTTCAGGTATTTTTCTCATTTGTTGTTTAATTTTTTTTGTTTATCTCAAGACTTGTATTTTCAGCAACTTCGATTTAAAACGATTTGGCAAGCAATTGTTATTTCCGTATGGTTTTATTTATTTGGTAAAGATTTTATACCATTTGAAGATATTAGAAAGAAGGAACAATGTTTAAGGCCATGGCCAGTTAATCATTAGAAAGAATTCCAAATTAAAACAAACATTTTAGAATGTCGAAATCAAAAATATATGTTTCTATGAGTACGTGAACTTATAAAATATACGTGCCACTTAATCTGTTGGTGGGACAATCTGGTCAGCTCCTCTGTCTCGTACCATAATGCATTCGTAATGCGACTCGTGCCTTTTGGGACAAAGGAGGGAGTCAGTGAGATAGGGAGCGGTGATATCAATGGGGAGGGTAAGGGTGAGAGGGCTGGGGATTACGGGAGCGAGGCCTTAAAACGCGCGTTAATTAGCCGTACGTGAGGAGTGCGTTTGTCAAGCAGGCAAATGGCCAACGACTGCTCGGCTCAGAAATTTTATCAGCAAACTGAAATCAGTTACAGGCAGCTCACACAGCTCACCTGCAACAATGACAAGTGTTGATGGCGATGACGATGACGATGACGATGGACGAGGTATGGGGTCTGAGGTTTGAGATTTGTTGTACGTGGAATTGCGAGAGACCCATGTGTGTCGAGGCTTGACTTGACCCGTGTCCACCATTCGTTAAGCTTGGCTATAAAACAAAATGAAAAATGTTGTTGCAAAAAAAAAAAAACAGTTCACAACAACCGAATGAAATCGTAGTCTGAAACACTTGTACACATCGAGTGGTAAGGGCAGTGGTTCTATCTGATTTAAACGTAATGATTAAACCACAGCTAGACAGATGCAAGTGACAGTGCAATCAGTTCTGGAAAAGTTTCACAGCTGACCCTAAACAATCCATTATCCTTGACCCTTTAATTAAGTGCAAGTGCTCCATCTGAGACGTGGACAAGATTTACATATTTCACAGTTCAAGTCGTTTACAAAGGGAATGTATATATTAGTGTTGAAGCAAAGGAATTTTTATTGGGAGAGGGAAATAGTTATAAAGGCCAGAATTTAGTAAGCTCATGGAAAAATGACTAAGCTCAACTAATTTGTTAATGATTATTAAACATTAAAAGAACCTGATTATCTACTTAAAATTCTGTGATAATAATTGCAAGCAGGATATAAAAGTATAAACAGATATTATCTGTTTCATATTCTGTGATAATAATTGCAAACAGGATATACAAGTATGAACAGGTAACATAAAATCATCACGAATAATATCCTTTGAAATTGGATTACTTATTACGTGTAACCCCCAAAAGTATACCTCTACTTGTGAAAATGCACAAAAATTTAGTCAAGTTTAACACCCATCCCAGTCAGTCAAATGACAATTTTTCAATGAAAGGCTTTACTTTGAATCGTTTTATAACACAAGAGCACATATAATCAATTACATTATTATAGTTTGTATACCTCATTTAAATTACACTTAGTTCCTACCATATATTTACAAATATCATTTGTGTTTGGGTGCATCTAAAGTGTAGATCCTCTGACTAGACTGTCGATAAATTGTGAAATTCTCTTGTTTGGTTTAGATCAGGCTAGTACAATACTTAGTAAAACAAGGAAAATATTTGCAGCAAGTAATGAATAAGGTTTCTCCTTTAATAGCAAGCTGCAATTAGTAATAGTTTTTAATCCCATCTGTTGTACCATAGCTAAAAGCGAGTGCGAAGGCGTTATCCTTGTATATGGAAGGAACAATGGACGATATTATCTCACAGTTATGAGTGTCGTTGTGTTGTCTGATTTTGATTATCGTGTGAGAGTGTTTGTCGATTGTGTTTTGTTAATTAATATTCGTAATTATTTAATATTCGTTCACTGGCAACATAAATGCAAATGCAACATTATCAACGTTTTTTTTTATGTAACAAACAAATTGGTTTTTTTACGGCTAAACGCTAAGCAACAATGACTACCAAAAACACATTAACAGCTAAAACGCTAAATCAAAATTCGTTTCACAACTCTTAAAAATTATTGTTTTTTTTTTTGCTGTCTACGATTTCTATGCATTGCTATTGCACTATACCCGGTAATCTATTTTGCATCCAAAAATGATATTCAATTAAACTCTTTTCATACAAAACTTGATAAATTTGCATATGAAATGAATTCCGAAAAACTTGATTAACTTAATTTCGCTATACCGTAACGACTAAGTATAGTTAATTAGTTGCTTCCAACTCTGGACAAGACACACATTCAGCAAATTTGCTCATATATCATCAGTAACTTCGATAAAATCTCGACTAGATGGGGGTCGGGGTGCATAGAAAACTATTTACAAAGTGTGCGAAGGGGTAATCAATCTTAACATTAAGAAGCCTAATTATCCGTATGCGGATGTGCATGCGAAGGTGGATGGTAATGCTGTTGCTGTTGCTGCTGCTGTTGATGATACGTCGATGGGCCGGCTTGACTGGACGATGTGGGTGCACCCGAGCTGCTGGCAGCTTTCATCGCAGGTATGATATCCTCAATTTGGATAAGGTGTTCGATGGGTATTAGAGACAATTCACCGCCCACTGGCTGGGGCATAGGCAGCTTAGCCAAAGCCTAAAAAAGATATAGTTTTTAGTTTAGTTGGATTTTTCCTTAACTTAACCCTACCTTGGCATGCTCTACCGCTATGGTAGCTGCCTTCTCAGCCTCACGCTGTCTTCTCTCTTTAAGCTTGAGTGAGAATATCGCCACTGACCTCGCACTCTTCACCAGCTTCTGCTTAAGACGAGATTTCTTGGCGGCCAATTCAGCGGCTGGCAAAAAAGAATTATGAAAAATTGGTCAGAAAGAGGGAAAACCCGTATTTGATGTTTAACTTACCCTTAGCCTCGTCATCAGCAGTCCCTGTAGATGTAGATGCTGCTGCTCCCTGAGCCTCCTTATCCTTCTCCTTTTCTTTTTCCTTCTCTTTTTCTTTCTCCTTTTCCCTCAGTCGTTCCTTCTCCTTTTCTTTCTCCTTTTCCTTCTCCCGCTCCTTCTCCTCCTTGGCCTGCTGCTTCAATTGTTGTTTATGAGACGAACCGGATGAGGAGTTCGATAGTGCGCCAACACTGGGTCTTGACTGGGAAGTGGTGATGCCGCCATCTGATGCCCCAGCTGGTCCAGGGCCACTGGGACTAAAGACACTGCCACCGCCGCCGGATGATGATGATGAGGAAGCTACTATTTGCTGCTGGTGCTGAGAGGCTGGTGGGGTGGCCAAGCTGGTGCTAGGTGCTCCTGATCTCATGGCCACATTGCACCATGATGGAGCTGGCTTTAAAATCTCCGCTGTGTCTGCCGTGTTTCCAAGTTCCTTTAGATTTAGGAAAAATGATTAGAGATTTGTTAATATAAATGATAAACAAGTTAAGATCTATCGACATCGAAAGCTTATGGGGGTTAGACAATGATTTGTGTATGATGCTAGAAATCCATGCCATTGATTAGTAATTGGATTTGTGAGTGATAGAGAAGCCAGCGTGGGTTTGTGTGTATGAAAGCATCTGCCATGCCCAATCAAATTTTGTATTTTATTGTCCTCTCCCCAAAACTTCGAATCCAATAAAAGCGTTTTTTTTAACAAGGGTTTAACATTATGATTACTACTATTGATACATTTCTACTGATCCTGCAATTTCCAAGTAGAAAACACGAACAACACACATTGATTAACAAAACACATTATTCTTATGTATATATATATGCATCCGATTTGATATATATGGTTATATATATAGTATGTGACTCTTCACTACCTTTGAAATACAATCTATGCTTCTATGCAGATTTGCATTGTCGTTGACTTTTAAACGTGACATCCATTCTGGTGCATGAAGTTTTATGTGTAGCTTGTCCTTTGAACGGCAAAATTCGAGCAGGGTTTTAGGTTAGGTGAGTATTTTATTTGGCTTTTTGGTTTTGTTAAATGTGGCATTAACTTTTTTCTGTGGGGGAGTACAGGGCTGTGCTATTTGTAACCTCAGGTCTTTAAAGAAGTTACTTCTAACTTCCAAATTAAGATAAACTAACTACAGATTAGGTGTGGGTGATACTTAAAACTGATTGCATATTATTTTCCCATGATATTTTGGTTTTTTGTCTAGTTACAGGATCAAGTTTAGTTCCTAAGCAACTGGTTTTGATATCGATCTTAAAAAGTTCAATAAGTATTTTGAATTCTTTAACTTATCTGTTCTGCAATTTATTATTTAATCAAGTATATGTAATTTCCATGTGTTGAATGTTTAAATTGTTAGAAAGTCAAGTAGAGCGGTGATTTGGAAGAGCTACAGATTGTGGTTGGGATAACCAGTACCGAGGCTTTAGATAGTTGATGCAAAAGTCTACAGACACACAAATTACATTGAGCAGCTACAGAGACACAGTACGTCATTTGACTAGGAAAACTCTTGTGAAAAGGGGAAAATTCCTATTTGTAAGATATACGATTTTATATAGTCTTCCCCAAGATCTTACGCTCATATTCAGATGCATGGCACTCTCCGCGGATATCTTGCGCGTCTTGTACGGTGGTATCTCTGGAATCGTCTGCTGCGTCTGCTGACCAGATAGTTGCCGCATGGTGGTTCGCTGGGGACTGCTACTGGCGCTGCTGCCGGTATGATCGGCTGAGTCCGTCGATTTCTTTCGGAATGGCGGTATTTCTTGAATATGCATTGATTGCATGCGAGCTGCATTTAAGGCCGAGTTCAGCGCTAGCGTGCTGGCAGAAGCTCTGTGTGCCACACATAAAGCGAAAGAAAGAGAAAAAGTTCAAAAATGTAAAAAGAGTGTAAGAAAAGGTTGTAAAAATAGATAGTAATTTGATTTATCATATAAAATAGGTAACTAGGATAGAGCAGGTTAGCCAATTTCGAGAAGTAAACATTACACAAATTTTGAAAGGCTATGAAAGGGCAACAAACAGAAAGTAAAGGCATCAGACTTAATGCTGTTTTCAGTTTCTCTTTTATATAATAAAACTTAATTTGTTATTAATTACAAATATATAAATGAGCTAACCGAAAGCAGTATTAGTTCCATAGAATTACAGCATCGAAAGCATCTAAAACACGTTTCGAAACACACATCGATCTATCTAACCAACTATCCAACCATAATTTACCCGCTTGGCAGCTTCTGGCGTTGTTGCTTTTTTTGGTTGCTACCACCAAAAGTTGTTAAATTTCGCACTGAATATCCAAGATATGGCGGAATTTCCGGTATAAACATTTTTGATTTCCTAACACAACTCTGATAACCTCTATCAAAAAACAAATTTATTTAGCTTAATTTATTGAGAGTCAAAATTGATTTTAATTAAATTGAATAAATTAATAATGATAAAAGATTATGTGTAAAGAAAATAGAAATAGAATTGGTAAGTAAAAAAATGTTTATAACTTTCTAGTGAGCTGGGAGTTTTTTAAGTGCAAGTTCATTAAGTTCATGGGACGATGGCTGACCATTAGGAGTATCCCCCCGACACCTTGGCGTGTGCAAAATACTTAAGTTTTTCCGTCCCACACTCCTTTATTATTGTTTTAATGGAAGTGGCACTCACCCGCCATTACCGTCCTGATGCAAACTGGACAGGGAGGCGCCACCGAGCGGTGGCGTTGACTCATGCAGCGGTCTAATCAGTATGGTGCTGGTCTGTGAAAATGAAGTACAAAATGCAATTGCATATGAAGTTCAGTTGTCCTGTTTATTCACCCACCTGCGAGGGCGGAGAATCGGGTGATGAATCACGATTCTCATAAATATTAACATCCGCCTCGATGTTACGTCCATAGCCAGCAAACTCCTGTCCATAAAGCAGTATATCTTCGGCCACCTGACTCTCCATGGACTGATCTCGGGTGGTATTTGACCCACTCTCCATTTGCATTCCGCTGGGACCGTCCTGTTCCGGCTGCGTGGAAGTGGTCGACTGCGGAGTTGGAGGGGTGGGGCGAGGTGAGGTGCCCTTACACTGCATTTCCCGCCGGCAATGCTCGGCGCGTGCGATTTCCGCCGCCAACCACGAAGGCAACTCCGGCAGGAGCCAGGTGAGTGCCTGCCGCAGGCCCAACATTATGTGCTGTAAAATCGGAAGTATATATAGGTTTGTATATAGAAAACAAAGTAACTTTAATGTCCTTGCGATTAAAAGAGTAAATTATATTTAATAATTACATAATCATATTTAAAACACTATCTGCTGGGGCATAATGATTATGCAATTCCTTATATGAACTCACCTCTAGGGTGACAATCAGAATAATTGTCTGTGCTGTGGTCAAACCAGGCCATAGCCTCGACACCTGTCCTGAGAGTCCAATCAGGGCGCAATTCACAATGACGGCGGCAAGAGACAGGATGCTCAGGGCATTTTGCCAGGTGCCAATGTTGGCCACACGCTGACCAAATGGACGCTGATGAACATGGGCCAGCTTGAAGGCATCAGACCGAATCTCCATTAGGTTATTGATCAGAGCACAGACTCCAGCCAGTGGAAAGGCGGCCGAAAAGAGCACCACATAGCCCATTTGAACGAGCATCTCCAAATGGTCCGAAAAAGTGCCATCATACTGGAGGGGTAAAATCGAAGAGTCAGAAGAGAAGAACATCGTACGTTTAAATACGTCAATCACCTTGTACAACGAGCTCTCTATTTCGGCCTGGCCAATATTCCTTTTAGTCGACGACTCCGACTGATGGGTCTTGGTGGGCGTGCCAGTAGACTCTGCCTTTAGTTCCGCCTCAGCAGTGGCCAACTCCTCGGCCAGACTACGGGTCACATTTTGGGTTGGACTCAGAGCACCCCACATATTAAAGCTCAGCTTAGCTAGCTTCCATTGTTCAACAAAGTAGGGAATTGCAGACTCGCGAAGATTTCCAATGATTTGGCGGGAGATGAGAAGACCAGCTAGTTGCTAGGATTAAAAAATAACAATCAGTCTAAGCAAGTTTATTTATAGTATAATCAAGAAAGTTACCTCTTTAAGCTTCTCCTCATCACGCAAATAGAAAGCAATATAGAAAAGTGATAGGAAAGAGTTGACAAACTGGAAAAGAGCCACTTTGGCTATCAAATGGTTCTCATATTTCGACTGCAGGCGATAGTTTTCTGTGAAGTAAGTTCAAGAGGTTAAGGCGGTTCAATTTAATAAATAAAATGTCTCTTAAATTACCGCGGTCATTGAGCCAAACAGCCAACTTAAAGTAGGCTTCGTCCATCAAGGTAATGGCTCCTGCCAGTAAGACTTTTGGAATGACACTTAGACAGCACAGAACACTCTCCTCCGGCAACTTGGAGTCCCACCAGTCCTGAGGGAGTTGGATAGAGAAAAAAACTTAGATTTAATAAATTTATAGTAATTAATTTCTGATTAGCTGACACACGCAACCTGGGTAAGTATCAATATTAATCAGCATAGCCCACTCTTACTTCAGTTTTCCATCATTTTCTACGCTACCCCCACCGCAATTTTCCTTAATTAACCTGTCATTATTATTCATTCTTTGGCTGACCTCTCACTCATGCCTCCCCTTTTCCTCGGCTAATGAAACGCATATTGAGTGTTTAAGCAATTTGATTACATTACAAATAATTTCCGAGGATTAAAAGCACGTTTGGTGACAACGATCCGTGTTTGGTAGAATCCACAGATGTCCTGCCTTCCTCACATTTAAAATACTATGCATCATTTCTCCATTATGTTGGTCATTGTTAAACTGGAGAACAAAAGACCTCTCTGCTTTTGTCTCATGGAGACAAATATGTATTCAGAGGTTTTTATTATGTTGCACAATTTTGCAAACTTAATTAACCACACTTTGTAGCAGGTAATTAATTTGATAGTTGGTCAAATTGAATGTTTAACTTTTCCCCTGGAGCTCTTTAACATATTAGCTTAATATGTTCAATGGATTATAATTATATCGAAATATAGCCAGGCAATATATAAGAGCTCCAGCCTTTCAGTCAATTTGATACATTCAATGTGCTTTTCTATACCTCTAAACATCCTTCAGTTGACCAAGTCCTTTAACCACAAAAGTCTGCTTTTGACAAATACCACTATAACCGCACTGAAGCACATACCTATCTACACACATGATGCCTTCCACCCACCGCACCTCTGTACGCTTCATTACGACAACATTAAGGTGCTCGGTTGAGCACTAAAAAGAACCGAACCAAAAAAGCCATTGTCCCCTGGCTCCAGGTGCGCATTAAGCCACATGAACTACCTGCAAACACCGAAAGGTAGCCAAAAGCCAAACAACAACTACTACTAAATGGTCCATTCTCAGATTAGTGAGATGTGCAGCTCGTCCACTATGTAACTGGCAGCTTTTTAACTTTTTGAATGACACGAACAGATGAAAGCTAAATCCTATCCGTTGGCAAAGGTTAACAACGATCGTGGACTCTTTTTAAGGAACTATTTTACTTTTTTATCAATATATAAGTGTCTTAACCTTGAAGTTTCAATAGCAAAAAACTTGAGAGAAAACTTTCAGAAATTAGCAAGAATACATTCATTTTATTTGTCCTTCGTTCTTAGAGCTTTTATAGTTTTAGACTTTCAATTATGCGTAAAATTTCCTAATGTCAACGAAAGTTTTATAGTATTTTATCAACGTCGAAGTGGGGTTGGGCAACACTCGCACTTTACTAGTACTCTTTCTCCCCATTGTCTCTATCTTCAGTTTCCCAGAGGCAGTTTATTTTTCGCCAGCTGAGCATTTTAATTAACGTCAGCTTGGGTTGGGAAAAAAAGAAGAAGTAAAAAATGCGTATGCAAAATGATGGCCTGAAGCAATTGCAAAAATTCTTCGACCAAAGTGCATATGTGTGAAAAAAAAAACTTTTAATGAAAAAAATTCTCGGTTAACAGCGGCAAGAAAAAAAACCAAAACAATTCCTTTTGGAAGAAGAAGAAACTGTTTTGATTAAATAGAGAATATAGACCACAAGCCTTTTCTAAACTAATTTCAATTGTTCAAATTTTGTTTAATAATCTTTCAATAAATTTTATCTAACTTACAAAAGCATATTATATAGTATGATAATGATGGTTGATTTGTCTAATTTACTTTCTTTACTATTGCATATGACGACTACAACACAAACTGTTTGATTTTTCAATCATACAACACTTAAAGTAAATAATTTAAATGCAAGTTAAAAATGAATAAGAACCTTGTGCAAATTATACATGCATTGAGCAATTCCTTTATCTGGTATGTTATGGTGATCCAGCCAATCCTGTGAAGTATACAAAAGTAGAAGAAAAAGAAAGAAAACATAGAACCAAAGGACGAATGAAAATAAAATGTAAAAACAATTCATTGATGTGTGATGAGTGATAAACTTATTTTACTTTTGGCCCTATCTCTTTGAAAGTTTTAGTTGCGAAAATAAAGCGTTGAGAAAATAAGCCAACTAAGAAAAATGATTGCTATGAATTAGGTCAACGCAGGACCGGAAGTAAAAGCAGCAACAGTTTCAACCGGAAACCGTACAAGTGTTCATATGTGTGTGTGTGTTTATGTGCAAGGCAGTTAAAATATGCTCGTGTGCGTGTGTGTATTTCGGCTAATTCTCGTAAAGCGTGAAGAAAAAAGGAAAATAACAAAAAACTAAAATTTGTATAAGCAGGCGACACACGAGCACATTCACACGAACACCCACACATGCACACACAAATTTGTATATCGCTTAACGTGAAAACAATATTAATTATACGCACTGTGGAACAATTTTGGTGGGAGCACGGAATACGAATTGTCGTGATCGGAAAGTGCTTTGCATACCCTTGCAAATAATAATAAAGCTTTATGGATTTGTCAGGCACTTAATATGTTTCTTTATGGCCCATAAAA
This sequence comes from Drosophila eugracilis, assembly GCF_018153835.1. Classification (NCBI taxonomy): domain Eukaryota; kingdom Metazoa; phylum Arthropoda; class Insecta; order Diptera; family Drosophilidae; genus Drosophila; species Drosophila eugracilis. The sequence goes on along the minus strand of NW_024573768.1, from coordinate 9,190 downwards.
TCATAATATTAATATTATCTGCACTCAAAATAAAAAAGGAAAAAAGCTGCAGCCTTCAATATATGGCAAATAAAGTAAAAATAACCCTGACGTTTATTTAAAATCTTTAATTAGTTTTCAAGAAGTTCAAGAATATAATTTTAGCCTTTCAGGATTTTTAAACACACCTACACACACACACACACTTTAAAGATGTCTAAAAAATTTTAATAAAATTAGCCTAACTCACCTGAAAACGCAACATGAGAAACATCACAGCAAAGACCACACACAGACAACAACCAATGATGGGAAAGCTGACCAGATAGCGAAACGCACGTCGCTGCCAAGCTGGCGCCTCCTTGGGCTCCAAACGACCCGTCACATTGTTCTCCTCCAAAGGACCCTAGAGCAATGATCCGAGATATACGATTAATCAAACAAATTGTCAATAACTTCTGCTACTCTACCTTATACAAGGGTCTCGGTGGTTCCAGCAGCTCTGGTGGCGTTGATAAAGTGCCCCATCGAAAAGCCAATTCCACGGAATAACGCTTCCAGGCCTCGAGATACAGTGAAGCCCAGGCTACATTGAACAGTGAGAAGAGTACGTGGCCCATATCCTGCGCTGTTTGACCTTTGCCCCATAGAATGCAATAGAGTATGGTGCCAAACACTGCCGGAACGCCCAAAGCGCAGGTGTAGTGACCCAGCCAGGCAAAGTACAAAGCGACCTTTACGCCAAAATAGGCAGCGATGTCATCTGAAATGAATGTCATATTATTAGGCCTCAGGTTATCAGAACTTAATGACTTTTCTGTCCTAAGAATAGGACCAATCTGCTTAGTCATACACTCTAAGAATTTAGTAACTGTCTTACCCAAAGGTTGCGGGGCGAATATCTGCTTGACCCAGTGCGTCTGGAGCTGCGTCAGCGAACTGGGCTCGTGCAGCGGGAAGACCTGGGTGATCAGGCCGGATTCCTGCCAAGCGGCCACGATGCTCTGACCCTCGGCCACAGCCGCTCTGCCATGAAGGGCATCGATGTCACTGCAACCGGCTCGTAAGCCTTGCAGCACCTGAAGGACCAGCCACTGTCGCTCCTGGGAGGTAAACAGTGCTGTGCTTCCCACATCACCGCGCAATTGCTGGAAACAATGACTCTCGCGGGTGGTGAACTCCCTCAAAGCACCGCCCAAATCGGGTCGCAAACGTTTTGGCAGGCGGGCTTCTTCAGCAGCTCTGAACAGGCTAGAAAAAAAGTTGTTTATACAGTAAGTACAGCAATAAATTAGTTTTTAGCTTTAGTTTAATATTTGGCACACAATTATGTGAAGCCCTAAAAATGGTTTTAATTAAAATTATTGGCTGCCTAGGTCTCAAACCAAAACATACAAAAAGTTTTAAAAACTTTTTAATTAAACTTATTCCTGCCAAAAGACTCCACTTACACATTAACGGGGGCACTGACATAGAAGGCATTCCGTCGCGTGCTCTCGTGCGCCTTGACCTGGACGAGAAGACCGAGACCAGCCGGCGGTTGCGAGCGGATACGGGCCAGGAGCCAGCGGAGCGCTTCGTCTGGTGCATCCTCGGGAAATTCAATAACCACGTCACATTGTGTGGGAATTTTATTGAGCCAGAGGCGCCGAGGCGTCATCAAATGACCTGCGTAGGGCACTTTGCGGCGTAATTGGCGGGAAGCTGGAAAACCGAAAAGCAGAGATATTAAGATACAATGTAACTATGTTTTAACTTTAGTAATCAGTTTATCCTCTAAAAGCTATTTAAGCGATAAAGAGATATTATACATACTAAGATGGAAAAGTTATGTGCCTTAGCTTTTCAAAGTTTGTAAAAATACGAGGGGAATGCAGACCAAAGCATCTCACAGTAAAAAATACGAAACCACAAATAAGCTAGCCTGACATAAACATTTACCACAACTTTTAATTAGAAAAGGTTGCAACATCAACCAATGCAAATGCCAACCGGTGAAAGGGGAAAAACAGTCAAGAAACTTGAGATGCCTTTCCAACCAGGAATTACAAAACGTCAAGAGAAAAGAAGGCTTTGACCAAGGAAATACCACCAAACCATAAAAAATAGGTTACATTCTAGGCAAGTTTCAAGCTGAGGATTGAATGACAAACATAAAACAATTTAAAAATAAAATATAACTATTCAACTTTAAATATTTTTGAATCACATTCAACTTTGTTTCAGTAGTTAGAAAACTGGCAAGGTGATGATTGCTGCAAAAGTTTCTTAGCAACAAAGTTTAACAAAAAATAAGTAGTAAAAGGTTCGCTAGGTCGTAATTAATTATGAACTTATTTGCACCCACACAAAGGTTATATTTCACTGAGTTGATAAAATTGCAGCGAGGAAAACTCTGAGTGAAAACTCTGAGCTGCACTAAAATTGATAGCCGGCGAGGACTTCCTGCCACCATTAATGTCCTTGTGAGACTATCAACAGCTTTCACTTTAAATTTGGCTAATGAGAAATGCCACTTCCCATGACCTCAAGTGCTGGCTTGGTTCGCTGCCAATGTTTTCTTTTGATAAGAATAATAATAATGGTTGGTTCGTTTTAAGTTCACCAAGCTCATTACGAGGGCCAGAATGTTTTTGCCATTACAGCGATAAGGTTGTAAATAAGTACTTTGGAAGGTCAGGTTTTTATGGTAAAAGTTTCTTGAGATATCACTGGCTATTTTCAACCAAGTTCTTCTTCCTTTACATCATCAATATTACTTAATAATCAATTACCAATTTTGGTTTCCATAAATCCTTTAATAGCCATTGTAGACCATATTCCGAAAATACTAATTGAATTCTCTGCCATCAAACTAATTTCAAATTGAAATGCTTAAAATCCCTTAATGCCTAAGAAGCTTTCATGAACTGAAATAGACCACTTTCCGTGATGACTTATTTAGCTTGGTTTTGCAAAAGCGAAACTCGTCATCATTAATTACACATTGTATCATCTTAGTAAGCCTCTCTCTGCCTCGCTCATCAGGATATTTAGATATTTATGTAACAAACTCAATTATACAGCTTATGCTGTGCTATTCCTCTGAAACGAGAACAAAAGCGAAGCTTAGAAACAAATGGTAAATATATTTACAAGGTCTGTATGTACGATACATTTGTAAAACTAATTATAACCGACAAGAGCAAACCGCAAAAGCGGCACGAACTGATGTGTGTATATTTCGGCAGTCTGGAAATGCGGAATTTCGTAATTAATTCCATAAATAAAACAAGAACAACGCAAAATTCAAACCTCGACCAGCATTGATAGATAGATCGACTGCGATGCTGTTGCATGGCAAATGAGCTGCGAATTTGTCTGCGGTAAATTCCAATACAAATCTCTGGGTCCGAAGCCCCAAGCCCGGAGGATTATAAACTCGTACGCAATCAATGTAACCGGTGGGAGAACGATTGCCATTTGGATATGCTAAACACACAAAACGCGTTTAGCCATGGAACCCTCACGCGTTGCTCATAAAATTGTGACAAAAGAATGGATCACTGCCAGGACGAACTCTGCGGATAAAAGAGCACGCGTTGTGCATAGTTTCTCTATCCCATGGGAATAGGGAATCAAATCTAAGGCATGGCGAGTAAATAAAAAACTAGCTAAGGGCTAAAAACACTTTATTGTTGGTCTGATTGGGGATGGGTGGTGGCATATGCTAATAGGGGTTACGACCCATCAAAAATTTGGGCAGCCTTAAAGGAGAAAATTTGTTGGTCACTTTAATATTGGCCTTCTGATTTTATAAGCCAACCTGTTTCGTTTACGTGATAAGGTTTAATAAAGGGAAAGTGAAAAAATTTATACAACACATGAACTTTTACACTCCAGAAACCTTTTTGGAAAAGGAAGTTAAAGTTACTTAAACCCTCAAGACTATTAAGTAATATGTTCAGCTCTTTAGCCAAACATAATCCTTATTAATAATGTGTTCTTAAGTAAATATAAACAAATGATCCCAATTCATTATCTTAATCTTCAGTAAGGAAAAGTGCAATCAAGCCAACACATCCTAATACAATCCGATTCAAACCAATTTTGGTGAGTTATACAGGACATCAAGAACAGACCAGCAGGAATCTCCGCCATCAGCATGAACTACACAACACAATTCATTATACAGTCCGCACATGCTTAAGTTGACACCGACAAGGACGACTCCTTGCGGAGGAGCAAGTCAGGCCAGACAAGAAAGTGCGAGCTAATGCTTTCGGCTGTTAAATCAGCAGCACAGTGGGCCCCTAAAGGAGCGCACTGTGCGTTGAATAATTAATGAAATCGGCTTTGGGTTGGGATGGACGGACCACCCATCCACGCCTCCTCTTGGGCGCCAAAATGAAACCAGAACTGTGAACCGAGAACCACAGCAACGCATAATTTGTTGCATAAGCGGGATAAGAGAGTGTGATGGCTCAAATTTAATCAGCAGATTCGTGTCTGATGGCTGCAGCCTTGCCTTACCCAGCGTCGTCAATCCCAACGAGCATTCAGTTAAAACAGTTTATGTTTTAATTAACCTTGACGGTGATGAGAGCCAGCGAGGAGCTCGGAAAGCTCATTAGCAAACCTTCAACACTCTCCGCTAAATGCTAGCCTTAATTGACTCGAGTTTGAATTGCGTCTAATTGAAATGAGATGATGTAATTTTGATGATGACCCAACACGACTCCAGCAATTCAGCCGTTTCATCAGTAGAGGAGGACATCCTGTCCTTTGCCAGCACCATCATCTAATCATCAGCTAGTCAAGTCAGGTAGCCGTTTGAGGGAGTAAACACTTTGCCAGTTGAAACGATTTCCAGTCACATGTGAGATGGAGGACAAGTTAGTATGGCTTAGATGGCATCCAGAGGACGTCGTCCACGTCCGATGTGACAAAATGCCCGTCTCCTCTAGAAAATAAAACAACCCTAGATGTTGTTTAAAGGTGATTTCTTAGGATTTTAAAAGATATAAAATAAGCTTTATACCTGGTTTATGCATAAATCAGAGACCCATTGTCACTCAGAGAACACAACACATCTTCGAGTATTCCCGCCGGGATATTCTCTGCAATTACCCACTCTAATTGTTGTGACGATGAGACTATAGGCGGATGCTTAATGACCTCGTATTCAGCCTCTTTAATGTGCAGTTAAATCGTGTACTATACATTCCATCCACTTCAAATTGCTCTTAATGACTTACGCTTAAACGGAGTTAATATGCCTGACATACGCAATCCTGATAAAATTCTTTCATATAAAATATTTAATAATGAGAATATTAAATGATGGTGAATTTTCCCAGTTTGTAGACTAAGAGGACCACTTTCTGTCGAAGTTTTCCCCTGCTTTAACCGCTTGCTCCTACATATAAGGACACATTTTTATTGATGCACAGAATCCTTGTTGTGATTAATGTACCCAAACTCGATTCCCCTTCTTTTCGACAACCTCCATTTATCCAGCCGCCTCCCTTTTGGCAGTTTATCTGTAACTTTTGCTGCCGAAGTGGTTGACAGGATAGTGAACAACCAGGGAACGAAGCTTGGTCAGCATAAATTAATTGCATTTGTGTATGGGACACAAGCACGAGGATATAAAGCAGTACAGGCAGTGGAATTTTATCATCGACATGCGAGTGGCCTAAGGACATTATAGTGCCAAGTCTTTAACTGAGTTTCAATCAGTTTAAGTGAAAGTGCACACTGGTCCCAATGCCCAAAATTTTTGCAAAAACCCATTTTTTTTTTTTTAAGTTAGGAAAAAAGAAACATTTTATTCTAATAGAATATTAAACGTTGCATATAAAAATCGCAATTTCGTTGGTGAAATTGCAGCCCTGCGAATTTCTGAAGCCCTGAAAGTCAGCTGTTCGTTTATCGAAAACGTTGGCTTTTTGGCGAGCTAAATAATAGCACATTTTAATACAAGATTGCGGAGGTTCTACTTAACTGATTAACGAAAAGTAAAATGGAAAATATTAGTGGAGGTATGTTAAATTTATGTGTTTAGTTCAATATTTGTTTAAAGTGATGTGTCTGTGTGTATATGTGCTTTTGTAAAGTGCTATATTTAACAATTTTAACCTAGCATTGTTCGTGTTTCGTGGAAGAAAAGTAGGTTTTCTTATGCCGGCTTACAAAAACTATTAACGCAGTTTTGTTCTTGAATTTATCAACAATACGATGACATAAACCTTTTTTGCTCGTTTTTGCTCCATTTTACAAAAAAACACTTTTTGTTAGACAACATAGACTTAGGTTATGCAGAAATGCTAGAGTATTGGCTGGCACATGGACGCGATACCGAAAGGCTTTATAATTTTGTACTCCAGAATCGCATGGGAAAATTGAAACAAAACATAGAGGATCCTTTGAAGAAGAGGATTAGCAACTTTGTTACTTATGTTGAAGCTGGAATAAAAAAATGCTCTCGGGTAGTTTCAAGATATAAGGCCCAGAAAGAACGTTTTCTTGCGACACGTTTTTTAGCAAAATTTCAACCATCAGACTATATTAAAGAATCCAATAGTGGAGGACGGCCACGATTAAGCTATGATGAAGGGCGTTTTCGATTAAAGCATAAATTAGCTAGCGAAGTTTCAGCAGAAAATGATAATGATGTCAATCTCCTTGCTCATGCAACTGTTATCGCTGCTAAGAAAGCGTGCTTGAAGCCATTACCATTAACTCCAGAAGAAGCTTTAGATTTTTTGATGGAAAATGGCTTTACCAAAAAACAGTATATGAGCATTAGACTGGAAAGTAAAAAGAGAAATTGTGATATTTACCCAAGCTACAGGCAAATTATAGGTGCAAAAGATAAATGCAGACCTGAAGGTCTATGTATTACAGAATCCACATCAAGGAAAGAGCACATCAAAACAAAAAACACAGCAGTTACCCAAAAGAAGTTATTGATCTCTTAACACCGCCAAATGTCGATTTCCTAAACAGTTACCCTACTATAGATAATGATGATGAAGATGACTTGGATACATTTGAATGTTTCGACAACTATTCTTTTGATTTAGATGTTGAAAATGATTAAAAATGTAATTAAATAAATTATAATTGTTCAAGATGCATTATTTAGTTTGGAAGGGGGGGAGGGGATTTGGGGGTGGCGGATATTTAGTAAAAATATGTTATATATATTCACAATTTATTGGATATATTAGCCCAATTTTCATGGATGTTTTGTACATTTTTGTACTAGAGTGCATTGGTTACTATGGGGCGGAAAAGAAGGCGTGGCCCGATCGACACGAAATTTTGTCCGGACCTTGCATACGAGGTGTGTTCAAAAAGTAAGGTGACTTTTCAAATTTCGCGGGCAACATATTTTCGATTATCGTTTTTTTTGTTTTGTTATATTGGTACACTCTTCCCTAACATCTGTACCAAGTTTCAATGGAACATCCTCTTTTGTTTGGTTGTGAGAGGCGTAAAGGTACAAGTTGTTTTGCGAGCTCGGCGATTTTTTTGCTTTTTCGGTCTTGGCTCGTCTGGGCTCTTCCATTGGGACGATTGGGCTTTGGTTTCGATATCATAACCATATACCCATGATTCGTCACCAGTTATGACCCTTTTGAGTAAATCTGGGTCGTCGTTGACGTCATTCAACAGCTCTTGAGCGATGCTCATGCGACGGTTCTTTTGCTCAAAAATTCAGCAATTTCGGAACAAACTTCGCTGACACGACTCTCATACCCAAAACGTTTGAAAAAATTTCATGGCACGAGCCAAGCGATATACCGACATCTTCAGCAACTTCTCTGATAGTGATTCGACGATTTTCCAAAACAATTTTCGTCACTGCTTGAACGTTTCATCAGTTGTTGACGTGCTTGGGCGTCCAGAGCGAGGCTGGTCATTGGCATCTTCCCGGCCATCTTGGAAGAGTTTGTACCACTTGTACACATTTTTTTTACTCAGAACAGTTTCACCGTATGCCACTGTCAACATTTCAAGTGTTTCAGAGCACTTAATTTTATTTTTTACACAAAATTTGATGCAAATCCTTTGATCCATATTTTTCGATAGCAAAAAAATCGCCGAGCTCGCAAAAACAACTTGTACCTTTACGCCTCTCACAACCAAACAAAAGAGGATGTTCCATTGAAACTTGGTACAGATGTTAGGGAAGAGTGTACCAATATAACAAAACAAAAAAAACGATAATCGAAAATATGTTGCCCGCGAAATTTGAAAAGTCACCTTACTTTTTGAACACACCTCGTATATAATAACTATATAGTGTGCCAAGTTTCAAGTCTGTAGCTTCATTTTTCTAGTTTATGCAAAAATTTTGGGCATTGGGACCAGTGTGAAGTGGTCAGTTATCAGTCTAATGCAATTAGATCAGCAGTGGTTTAGCTCTTCACAATGATTTTATGTTGTATTTTCAAACTAGATAAATATTTCATTAACAATTTTGAGACATATTCCAGATTATTCAGTCAGCCTCTCTCTCAGTGCTAATACTTTATGCAGAAGGGTTTTTAATAGACAAGCTTTTCCAGTCTTTTCTCTCTCAAATGGTATAACTGACAACCAGAAACCACTCAAACTGTCAAAAATGCCCAGCCAAAACGTCTAAGGAAATGGAAAAAAGGGGATGAATGTTAGGGACTCTCGAGCAAAACGAGCTCTTGAACGAGCTCTGACTATATTGGATTGAATCTGCATATATAATTGAAAGCAGCCAATTGAAAATCAAAATGCTTCAAGGATAGCAAAATAAACCTTATTACAGGAATAAAAAGTAACCTTTAAGCCATGTCAAGGGTTATTCCATCAACAACGACAATTTTTAATATAATTTTTATAAAAACATCTAAGTCACAAGTTCTACGCTCGAGTTTAACTGAAATAGCTTTAGGATATCTGACAAAAGAACTTGTGTTCTGCTTAGTTGGCCAAAGAAAAGTTAATGAGGGCTAACGGCGACGATTTGAAAAGTTTACAGCGCAATTTTCCCATTCTCTTAAGCTCAAGTGACAACAGTGAAGGGCACGCTTGAGAAAGAGAATTTTAATATTTAATTTCTACAATAGTAATTTAAAAAGGAAGATAATACGTTAAATACGTAATCAAATTTAAAGTGTTATAATATACTGATGTTAATCCTCCTTTCTGATCTTTAATACTTTGGTTTTTAACCTTTCAACTCATT
>NW_024573767.1:0-2880 GCF_018153835.1 Drosophila eugracilis | reverse complement strand
CCATGAGGGGTTTGTCGCAGCGTGGCAAGTCTCTCACAGACCGCTTCGAGAACCGGCGGATATTGGTCATCAGCCAGTTGAAGATCCTTTTCAACCTCCAGGCTATTTTCAAGAGTTCGGGGTCGCGCTGAAGGAGCTGCAAAGCCACCATTCAGAGTTGGTTCCGACAGCCCCAGAAATGTCCGCCATCTCCGTTGAGGCTTGTCTCCTGGTATTTATGATTTCCCAAAGCTACACCTAAGTCACACTTTCTATGTGGCATAAATCCGTACCTAATAAGGCCTAAATTCCAACTTGAAGGAATTAGATAACCCCTGACAGAGGCGTCACTGCACTCTGGAGGCCTATTGGACGACGTCAGACCTAGTGGCTATGTGTAATTTCCGCTGAGGTCGGGACTTCCTACTCGCACCTGCTCGGAGGATCAATTTTACGAGACTGGAGTGGTTCCAAATCAAAAGTTCTGCGATCTCTGTTCGAGGGAGAACCACCCTATTCGCTTATGTCCGCGTTTCCTAGAAATGGACGTAAATGGGCGCTCTGACTACATTAAGAGGAAGCAGTTATGTTTGAACTGTTTTGCCCGAGGGCACCAAGCGGCATCGCAGACTACACCAGGCTAGCCTGCGACGCATCTATGCAGAAAAAAAGGAAAAACCCTTCAAGATGAAGACCTGCATACTGGTGGAATCGAGGGCAAGACGTGCTTATCAACGATCAAGAGGAAGGCCGGAATTTGAGACACTATAGATTAATTACAGGGAAAGAAAACGAGCCCTGGAAAAAGCAATAAAAGAAAACAAACGTAGGTGCTTTAACAGGATATGTGAGGAAAAAGACTCCAACCCATGGGGCTTCGCATATAAACTCGCCACAAAACGGGCTTCGGGTCATAGTAGGCCAACGCCACCCCAGACAGCCTAAAAGGAGAGGGGAAAACTATCCCCAATGCAAGAGTACGGCGCGGAACGTCACCTACCGTGAACACAACAAACATAAAACCCACATGTGCCGAAGAAGTCCTCGGAGTACTAGACAAAATACTGGATGACAAGGCACCGAGACCAGATGGAATCCCAAATAAAGTCTTAAAATTGCAATTAGGGCAAATACAAAAAAGAGTACGTTGATATGTATAACGCTCAACCAGAAGGTGTGTGTTCCTAGACGCTGGAAAACCCAGCGATTGGTACTCATAGCAAAAGGGGACAAAGCCGGTGGAGGAACCTTTCTCGTATAGACTGTTTGTATGCTGGGGCAAATTCTTGAAAGAGAATCCACTCTCAGGCTGGAGGGTGCCGCCTCGCCGAAACCAACGGCCTCTCTGAGATGCAGTATGGCTTTCGAAAGGGGCTATCAACCATCGACGCCGTTGGTAAAACAGTTGCGAAATATAGCAGACAAAGCCATGGAGGGAAAAAGGTGGTTGTATTTGTACTAACAGTATTGCATAGCGGCAACTCTGGATGTTAAACGACGGGATCCTTAGGATTATGATGCCGGAAGAGGACCGACTGATTGGCTTTGCGGATGACGTAGCCAACATAGTAAAGGCCAAAAAACTCCCAGACGCGGAGGAAATCTGCAACGAAGCTGGTAAACGAGCAAGCGAGTTGCTCGACGATAAGGGTCTTGCCCTGGCAGCGCACAAGACCGAGGCAGTCCTAATAAGTAGCAGGCAGAAAGTGGAGACGGCTACGATACGAATCGGAGAAGCAAGCTAATCAAGTCAAGCCCAAGCGCCAAAGTACGTAGGAGTCATGATCGTCCACCGGCTTTCCTTTAAATACCATTTAGCCTGACGCCAAAGGAAGGCAGGTAGAACGGCGGGTCAGATTTGGGCGAATCATGGCGAATACTCGGGGACCGAGGTCAACCAGGACCGTAGATTACTGGTTAGCGTTTTCATTATCGACGCTGCTGTACGCTGCCCTCCCATATGGGGCCCGAGCGACAAAAACTGAAAGCTACAGGCAGGGGTGCGCGACTCTGGTACAGAGACTGTCAGCCCTAGGGTATGTTGTGGGTTCCGCACGGGATCCAATGACGCGGCAATGATAATAGAGGGAATCATACCGAATGACCTGTTAGCAGTAGAGAGCACAGGGGGAGCAGAGAACTCGACATTTCTAAGTGGCAAGAAAGGTGGGTAAATAGCAGCAAACGACGATGGCTGGGACGTAACCTAACGCAACTTCTGACAGAACACGGATGCTTTAAATTCTATCTGAATAGGTTTAAGCATGAACGCTATCCGCATTGTCCACTCTGCGAGTCGGATAACGAAGACGCAGAACATGTGTTTTTTGTCTGTCCGAGATTTGAAAATGAACGTCTAGATCTGAGCCTAAGGCGTTGGGAGGAAGCCAGCTGTTTGCAACCTGGTGGAAATTATGCTTGAATCTGAAGTAAATTGGTCCGGCTGTAAGCAACATGGCCACAATAGTACTTAAAATTAGTGCATCGCAGAAAGACTGGGAAAAAGACTGGGGTTCCTGTGGCAGGCAGGCGTCAAGAGTTTCAAGACCTTGTACTCACAAGTCCACCGCCACGCGGAAAACACCTTTGAGGAGCTGGCTACTCTCCTGGCGAGGATAGAGGCGCGCCTAAATTGGCGGTCGCTCGCGCCAATGTCCGAAGGACCCTGCTGATCCGCTGGCTCTGACACCCGGGCACTTTCTTGTGGGGGGTCCACTTTTCGTCACGGTTGGACCCTGAGATAAAGGGGGATACCAAGTCCATTATTAACCGCTGGACAGCATCTGAAGGCTCATGAACTCTGCACCGCACATTTTGAAAAATGTGTTAGGACCGCACTTTCTGTGGCTGACTTGCGCGAAGATATCGGAGAATCAAAATTCAGCCTCTCTCGACGAGTCC
>NW_024573766.1:0-25211 GCF_018153835.1 Drosophila eugracilis | reverse complement strand
CCGCGTTATAGCTGGCAATTGATCCATTTACCAAATCTCCGACTACCATTTTGGCTTTTCCTTTTAGGCATAATTTTAAGTAATTCAGTTTCCTTGTGTCACTAATGTATTTCCTGCTATTAATCACCTCGGAGAATAATTCGAAGACTGTGGGCCACTCTTTTGGGTTTTCATTAAATTGAGGAAGATCCACTCTTGGTAGCTCCGGAATATCTTCTTTTATGATGCTCAAGACGCTATTTTTTCTACCAATTTTATTAGATTGCAAGCTGACTGTGCATTCTTATTCATCGATCGTGTCGATGTCAAAGGCACATGATTCACATTTCGCCTCTAATTATGAAAGTGTGGACTGTACCTTTGACCAAAGGAAGTTCATCTTGTCCTTGTGATCAAGGATGTTTTCCATGTTCCTGCGCTCCAGGTCGGCATACACTTTTTTATGTGCTGCCTCACTTTCTCGGTTTTTCTGTTCACGAGTTCTACCAAGCTGCCTACTGGGCTTAGGCTTCTATTTGATGCATCTTCTTTTGAGGCTCCTGCTTTCGATGTACTTGCCGTGGCGTGATCGGCAACTTCGACCTTCATCAGAGACTCTTTATATTTCTTGGTAAGTGCCATGGTGGTGTCGTATATATTGTCTTTAAAATATTCGTGATAAATGACGCTAATTTTGGTCAGCATTGTGTGATTCGCAGTGAATATGGATGCCGAATAGCTTCCTGACGAAGCACCACATGCCCTTTCAGCAATTCCATTGTTTTCTCAGATAGCATCTTGTTTGTGTTAATTTAAATTATTTCACTTTATTTGGCTTAACGCGGTGGAGGAGTTTTTGATTCGATCTTAGTATCGTGCTGTGCCTCGATTCACAACTTGTTGTGGCTAGCCAAAAAATGTAAAACAAATTTCACAAATGTTTTCTATTTTCACTTTTTGCTTTCTGCTGTTTAAAGCTACAGAAACGCTTAACTTGGTAAACTTGTACGATTTTTTACTCGAAGGACCAAAATATTTAGACCATTTCGTTTACATTACTATAGCACTTGTCATCGAATTCAGATCCAAACGCACAGGTTGCACTATGCCGCGGCTCTCCTTCTATTCATTTCTAAACCTAAACTAATCGGAGTTTGTAAGGCTCCAGCGTTATCTTAAAATACTTATGTACTTGCGCTGTGTTTGTAAGCCAACAGCGAGATAAGGCCATCTGTTGGGGATGAACCTAAATACTTATGCGCAAACAGCGAGATGTAATTCTTTGGAGATGCTTGAGAATGGGACGGAACTCTTTAGGAAGCTTTACTACCCTAATGCGGCAGCAAAATCCAAATGCAGCAGGGATTCTTTATTGACTCTGTGGGAATCCGGCATTCAACTAATTGCTCAAAGCAGAGAGGACAAAGCTGTGCTCGGAGGGGGCGTGAAGCCTTCTCGGTAACATTCAGCAATATGGGCAAATAATAATTTTTCAGATAAGTCAGAAACTCTACACTAGGTACTCTGCAGTTGCTGCTTACAGATCGGATGCCCATTTCTTAAAGCTTGAACAATGTAGCCTAGCATAGGCTAAGCATTTAAAGTTTATTTTCCGTTTTTCATAAAGTAAATGCTTGTATATGCATTTAATGTGTATATATTCTTGATTAGGAGCTGTAAAGTTATGTCCCCTTGTACTCAAACTAGCATGGGGTCGTTGTAAGAGGGGATCAAAATTTAAATTCGCGAAACGTTAAATTATTTGATCGATTCAATGGATTTTAATCTTTCTCTAAAGAACAGGTTCCAGTCTTAACAGCACCATTGACGCCTTCCCTCCTAAAACTGTTCGAAAACTGTTCCTGCCAGACTGGAGAGTAGCAAGGCGGAAACCTTTGAACCTCCCTCCATAGTGTAGACCCAGTGGTGAGCTAGCACTGGAGGAGGCGACTTCCCACATCGACACTGCCAATTCAAAAAGCTGAAATAACAAAGAATACTCCCGTCCACAAGAACAGATATTGGACTCACAAACACTGAACGGGCTCGAAGCGACTCTAGCTACGCTCACAAACATTATGCTGTTGATGCAAAGTATCAAAAGAGCTGCACAAGAACCAAAAAGCTTCTCTTGGATATACTAATAAAAACAAAATCAGTGTAAATGTGTTCACTAAAATATGTTTTGGAACGCCCACGGTGTTTCCCAGCACATGTATTAGCTCTTTTGTGTTTCTTAAATACTCACGATATTGACTTGATGCTCTTATCGGAAGCTCACCTAACAAACAACAAAACCATTTTATTTACTCCTGACCACAAAAGGTAGACAGTTATACCTTGCAATAAATGCGGTAAACAAACTAGACTGCATATCTCTGGATAGCCCAACCTACTGGCCTGCAGGCCCCAGAAATCTGCCTGATTTAATCGACTTTGTGGTGACCGAAAACATTTCACGAAATCTAATTCCACGCTCGGTCCCGGACCTATCATCTGACAACACTCCTGTACTAGTAACGCTTCTCCAGCCGAAATCACGAGAACAACCCCATAGGCTGACGTCGCACAACAACTGGCTAAATACAGGAAATACATGGTACGCACCTTCACTTGGACACTTACAGTCGCTCAAAAAAGTTCTTGTCGCAAAGAGCGTCAAAGAGAAAATATTTACCGCCAAATCCCGAACGCCCAAGCAATCGGAAAACAGAACAGCTCGTTCTGGAAAAGATGCTGAGAATGCACAGCACGAAGTACATTTGAAAGCTATCACCGGCCAGCTCCAGATTTCTTCTGTGGCAAACCCACACAAATCTAACAGCAACATATAGCTCAGCATCTACGATTCGTTTTCCAGCCCCAACCCTGCAACTAATTAGTTTGCTCTACCGCAAACAAAATCTGCACCAACGACCAGAGCCAACAATAATCTTTCGGCCCACTGAGATAGCTAAAATCATTAAGGACTAACTAAAACCCGGAAAGGCACCAGGTGCAGACCAAATAACCCCAATTATGATAGTAAAACTGTCGAGCTGTGCTATAGAGGCTTAAATACTACCCAGAATAATGAAAAAGATCAAAACCTAGAAAAGATAGAGCTAATCCATCATCAATAAGTTTACACTCATGTCTCTCAAAACCCTTTAAGATGTCGCAATAACACCTTACCTCAGAGCCCAAAACAGTATCCAGGCACATAAATTTGGTTTTCGCGAAAGTATTGCACAAACAAGGTTATTTTGAGGAGTGCCTTAAGGTAGTGCTCTGGGTAGCTGACATCCCCACAAACGACTGCCTAACTACATCAACTTTTGTTGACGACCCCGCTATCTTGAGTCGCTCGAAATGCCTGTCTCACTCGACAGAGCTATTTGCGAATCACCTTATGTTAGTCGAGAGGTGGCTGTCTGACTGGCGTGTTAAAATCAACGAACAGAAAAGGAAACACATAACGTTCACTCTGAACAGACAGTCATGCCCTCCGATAACCCTAAACAACCCCCAAATCCCGAAAGTTAGCAAACATGGCAAAGGATCATAAATTCCAGATATCTCCTGCGCTTAGACTACAAGGTCCTGCTCTACAGCACCATCCCTAAGCCAATATGCACATACGGCTCTCGGCTGTGGAGAAATGCAAGTAGGAGCACAGGGGCACCATGGTATGTTTGAAACGATAATGTTATATCGTATATTTTATTCTTATTGAAACTCAATTACATTTTTATGGTGAAAGAAGAAGAAGTAATAAACAGGGATGTATTTTCAAAATGATAACTATCGCAAACTAAAAACTATCGATTATTCATTAATGTGATTCCTTTAACTTAATACATAACAATACTTCCCCTCTTAGGGGTTGATGATGAAAATATAATTCTTGGTTTGTCGTATGCGGGATGATCGTCGTAGGGTTGGTTTTTGTCCACCTGCACCTGTGGTGTAGACGAATCCATTTGTGGTGCTTTGTTGAGTTTGCTCAGTGCATCCCCTATGATCCAGTGATGGCGAGGATTGTTGGAGTGCTGAAAATGTCATCATTATCTTCTTCATTGGTGGTACTCTCAATATCTCGGTGGACTGTATCACTTGAAGATCCCGAAACTGCGTCTTTGTCTTCGGAAGAGTATTCCTGTAATTTGCTCTCCCTCTCGCGGATGAATCCTTTTGCACCTTGTGAGATGCAACCTCGCATTTGGTTGATATGTCTTTTGAAGAGTTTTCCATTGTATAATATTTTCATAATGAAGATCTCCGAGACGCTTTGTAATTTTTCCTTGCACCCATTTGTCCATTCGAGGGTTTCCGGATAAAAAGTAAACTTCATCGTGCGAATGGAACTGTCTTCTATATGAAGGGTTGAAGTTCATGACTCGTTTTGCGGAAACTTTCTCTGTTACATTTTCTGGACGGATTAAATCAAGTCGGGTACGCAATTTTCTGCCCAAAAACAATTTTGCCGGAGGCTCTCCGGTAGTGCAGTGTGGAGCATTTCGGTATTGTTGTAAGAATTCGTTCAGGTCTCTTCTCATTGTGTCCGAAGATGTTCTCATTGCTTTTAATGCCTGTTTTACTGTTTGCACATTTCGTTCGGCTTGCCCGTTTGTGGCAGGATGATATGGCGCCGTTAATTTGTGATATCTGATTCCCGCAGATGTAAGGTAGTTTTAAATTCTTTTGACGTGAAGTTTGTTCCATTATCCGTAACCAGCATCAGTGGGACTCCGTAAGTTGCAAATAATTCGTCTAAGATGGCGATCGTTGCACCTGCCGTAATTGTTTTCGTTACCTTCACCTCTAACCATTTTGAGTAGGCATCAGTTATAATTAATAACATCATACCATGAATTGGCCCCACGTAGTCTATATGAATGCGCTCCCATGGGGTTTTAGGGTATTCCCAGTAGTGGTCGGAGCATTTCGGCGGTAGTTTAGCATTTTTGGCACAGGACTCGCATGCTTTTCCCTGTATTTTCGATGTCTTTATCTATTCCGGGCCAATACACAAAGGATCGAGCGATTCCTTTCATTTTTACTACACCTAGGGTGTGCTCTGTGGTAACTCATCAAGAATTGTTTGTCGTAATTTCGTGGGAATAACAATTCGGTGTTCAAAACGTAAGGCAGCCATAAGAAAGGCCGTATATACATTCTGGGCTTTTTATATCCATTCTTGGCCAAACACTGACCATTCTCGAGTAGTTGCAGAATCTTTCCTAAGTGTTGGTCCTTCCTTGTTTCTTGCGATATTCCCTTGGCTGTCACTGGAAGTTGCTTAATTTGTCGTATCATGAAATTGTCGAATTCATCAAGCGAAGAACTGTCTTCCACTTCCTTTATAACGCCCGCTTTGATTGGTAGTCGAGAAAGGTAGTTCGTTATTGAATCAAAATCAAAATTACTCATGAAGTCTGCATAATTAGCCATTCGAGAGATGCACAATGTTGGAAGTGATTTACCTGGGTGCAAAATTTGTGCGAGGGGTTTATTGTCCGTTATTAATGTCCAGTGCTAGCGTATAAATATTTGAAGAATCTTTGGGTCGCCCATACGATGGCAAGTGCTTCTTTGTCGATTGGTGAGTATTTGAGTTCTGCTTGGCTTAACGTGCGGCTCGCATATGCAATTGGTCGTTCATTGCCGTTGGTTAGTCGATGAGATAGGACTGCGCCTATTCCTGTGCTGCTTGCATCTGTTGCTAGTAGTAGAGGTAGAGACGGATCATATGGCATCAGTACCTGTGGGGATATCAGAATTTGTTTAATTTGTTTGTATGCAGATTCTATTTCCTGAGACCAGTAGAATTTTCCTGTCTTCAAAACGTTGCGAAGCGGTCTTTCTAGTGTCGATAAGTTTGGAATGAAATTCGAATAGTATGTTGCTTTTCCCAAAAACAACTGTAACTGCTCTATTGTTGCTGGTCTGGGTGCATGTATTATGGCCTCAATGTGTTTGGTTGATTTGTGTATTCCTTGTGCGTCGATCTTGTGGCCCAGAAATTCTATAGATGATGCCGCAAATATACATTTTGATTTATTTAGTTTTAATCCGAAATTCTGCAGCTTTTCCAAAGTCTTCTCTAACGTTTTTAGCAATTCTTCCATATTTCCGGCGTATATCAATATGTCATCGAAAAAATTAAGTACATTTGGGATGTCCTGTAATACTCTTTCCATCGTTCTTTGCCAAATAGCTGGAATGTTTGCTGCACCATATACAGCGCGCGTTGGTCGAATGAGCCCGTGAGTGATTGTATTCAGTGTAAGGGTATGAGCGAACTCGTCGTCAATTCGTAAATGTGAATATGCATCAGTAATATCCAAGTGTGCGAATATTGTAGCTCCTTTCATCTGGTTGAATAAATCTTCAGCTCGTGGTATAGGATGTTCATCGATAATCATTTGGGGGTTTAATGTAGGTTTATAGTTGCCAGTTATTCGAATGCCCCCGGTCTTTTTGGTAACTACGTGTGTTGTTGAAGCCCATTCGGAATAATCTACCTTCTTATAGAATCCTGCAGAAATTTTCTTGTCCATCTCTTTTTGCGTAGGCGTCACGCAATGCAAATGGTACATCTCTCGCTCGTGCAAAAATCGGTTTTGCCCCTGGTTTCAAGTGTACCTTAACTTCTGGCCCTTTGAATGTTCCTGCTGTAGTATTAAAAACCAAATTGTATTTAGTGAGAATTTGTTGAAGCTGACCTTTTTTGTCTTCTGGTAGTCCAGTTGCTTGTACTTTAATTGCCTTGATCGCGCTGCCGTTGGATGTAAACATATCTAGATCAATGGCGTCCTCAGTTCTATCTTCATCGAATAATTTCTCGAAGTTGATTTCCTTTGCAAATTGTGTGATCCACTCGCGTCCACACAGTGTATCCAGATTCCCCTCCACCACGTACAAATTAAGTTTCCGTGTAGTGTTTCCATATGTTACGTTAAGGGGCGCTCGTCCTATGCATGTAATTTTATGCCCTGTATAGCTGGAGAATTTGCGGTCGGTTTTCTGAAGACGCATTGAAGGTTTAATTGCTCGAAACGATTGCTTGTTTATAATACTGCACGGGGCACCTGTATCTAATTCCATTGGTAGTCGAAATCCTTCAATGTTCATTGTAATCATTTTCTTGTTGCTGCCCTCATTGCATTGACTGAATTTGTAGGCTCTTCAAATTGCCATGCTGCTTGATTGTCAGAATCATCAGCTTCTGAAATTTGTTTGGTACTCGATCTACATACTTTGCTTATATGCCCGATCTTTCCACAATTAAAGCATTTCTCGTCTTTGAACTTACAGTTTCGTCGCAAATGCTGACCTCCACAGCTATAGCATCTTGTTACTTTCTTGCTGCTCTCCGATCGCTTTTTGATTGGGCTGTATCCCAATTTGCATGTTGGTTCGACCTCTGTTGTTGTCTTTTCGCTCACCGTGTTTGCAGACCTCAAAAGTAGTTCTCTGGAGTAGGCGGCTTCATATGCTTCTGCAAAAGTAGCTGGCTTTTTTGCGATCACCTCATCACATATACTGCGACCCTCCATGCCGAAAAGCATTTGTTCTGTAAGCATTCTGTCTAAGAACGAACCAAATTCGCAAAAGGATGCTGCTTGTTTTAAGCGAAGTACGAACGTTGCCAGTGGTTCCTCTGGCTCTTGTCGAAGTTGACGAAATTTGAAACTTTCTGCATACATGTTTCGTTTGCCATCAAAGTGATTAATTAGCACTTCTTTTGATCTCCCTGTACTGTAATTCTTCGGGACACTTTGGACTGATCAGTATACGTAAGGCTGTATTCAATTCTGAGCCCATATGCACACGCGCGTAGTTGTGGTGCTCCTCCTCTGGCACCTTGCTGAGTTGTAGTGCCCACTCGAATCGACTGAAGTAATCTTTAACTGTAGAATCTTCCCCGCTCTTGTAGCTTGGCATTGCAAACTGCGGCGTCTTTGCAGTTCCTGGAATCCCTGCATTTTGGCTACCTTGTGCCACTGCTATGCGAATTGCATCAGCCAGCGACTCAATGATCCCGCTTAGATCATTATTTGAAGTCGATGTAGCCCTCTCTGAATTGGTAGAAGCCATTCCTTTTGACTTCTGACACCACTGTTATATCGTATATTTTATTCTTATTGAAACTCAATTACATTTTTATGGTGAAAAAAGAAGAAGTAATAAACAGGGATGTATTTTCAAAATGATAACTATCGCAAACTAAAAACTATCGATTATTCATTAATGTGATTCTTTTAACTTAATACATAACAGATAACAACCAGAGAGATATCGGAATCATTAACAGAGATCTCGATGCTTAAAGCATCTATATAAATTACCCTTTGTGTGTGGATAAGTGAAGGGCAATGATCTGTATGGGTCAGATACTTATCACTACATGTAGAATCGATACTGATGTAGTTTGTATGCATTTTTTTTAAATCATTAGTTTATTTGTTTATGTATGTGTGTAAAATTTCGAATTGGAAA
This sequence comes from Drosophila eugracilis, assembly GCF_018153835.1. Lineage (NCBI taxonomy): Eukaryota > Metazoa > Arthropoda > Insecta > Diptera > Drosophilidae > Drosophila > Drosophila eugracilis. The sequence continues at coordinate 16,748 of NW_024573766.1, read as the reverse complement.
ACATAGAAACAATAAAAATAGAAAACGAAACAAGAAGAGTGTAAGCGATTAGCGACCATTCGCTATCCCGTTGCTGTAAGCATTCCAGAGATAGCAAGGGCAGCATACTCTATAATGGCCTCTAAAGTGTTTCCCAGGTTCTCAGCTTCTTACTGTGTAAGAATTGTCATCTGCAAAGCCAAATACTTCATTCCACAGTAGTGGACCCATTGGATATCTCCTGCTGCCCGCTATGTGTGGGATCTCTATCCTCTTTAGTTTGGCACATAAGAAGCATAGGCACTAGCTTTTTACATTTAAGGCAGCATTCTACTTTATTCCTACTCCTTGCCGCTATGTGCCTATACGCCAGGACTCTGCAAAAGCGACTTTCTGCCACCTTCTCTATACACGGCAGCTCGACCAGCCTACCTTTATTTTTCCTTCTGCTAGGAGTTTTTTTGCTGCTTAGGTGTCAGTCCAATAATGGCAATCTGGGTACCCGTGTGCCATGGTCGCAAAGTTTTTAATTTGGAGGTATTTAGCTGTTTTCCTAAAAATGCAGATGCCGCGGCTATCAGTTCATTCTTGATGAATGCGATGATGATGAATTGTTGTCCTAGTTTTTTCCTTTATCTTGTTCTACTCGGGTGCTGTTTTGACCACCCGGTAGGACTGGTCATATCCCTGTCTACTCTTGGCCTGGTCAGGCGAAATTTTTTTTTTTCCGTGGTAGGAATAGATATGTTTTGCATATTTCAACTTGCTTCTTTAAATAAATTGAATGTTTTATGCAATATTTAGAGCACATGAACATGAATTACAATATGGCAAACTGTTTCCTCTTAACACTGCATGTTTTCTACATTAATCATATGGCAGTTCTCAAACAATTAATGTAGAAAACGTTTCTTTTTCATGCCCTTATTGATAATTTGTTTTCTAATGGTTATTGTCTTAAGATATCTTCGTGCTTGTGCAAAACTGTTTTCACACTCTTCTCAATAAACATTAAAGTGCTTAAAAAAATGAAATCAAATGGTGGTTCCATAACAAATTTATTTTTAAAGTTTGCTTTGTGTTCAGATAGAACACACATTTATTTATATCAGAGAGATAAGAGCCTATCTATGTTAAGGCAATGATATTGTAACTTCGCCAAATTGTTGGGTCTGGCCTATAGAATTCCTGCACTGGTGGGTAATATGACCTCCTGCGAGTGGTCACCACATGTTAAAGATAAGTGCGATGGAAGGTTTCCCGCGGTCGGGGAGGTACAGATCCGTAGGTCTAGAGACCCGTAGCTACCTAAGCTACGATTTTAAGAAATCAAATTAGATTGAAAAAATCAACTCAACAGCCTCCTTAACATTTTGGACCTTTGACGACTGCCTGGAACTTTCCCCCCTATCACTCTGAACCTCTGAGTGATAAATCAGCACCTAAAAGTCTGTATGTAAGTGCTAGACTTAAGGTAGCTTAAAGTAGCAAAAATATAATCTCTTGTATTCCCCGACAAGGTAAGAAACAGAGAATAAAATAAAAAGCAAAAAACACACAAGAATATTTTATGTTCTAATAATTAAGCAACTTATAGTTATAAAAAACTAAAGGTAGCTTACAAGGCTACCAATAGCAAAAAGTGTGCGTAAATAAATACAAATATATGAATATTTAACGAGCCGGTTACGGAGTGCCAAGTAAAAAAGTCAAAATAACAAGGCGAGGAGCCTGTTAATCCAGTGAATCAATTCAAAAATAATTCTAAAAGTCAGACTGGACAAAAAAATAGTGAAAAATAAATATATATATATATATATAAATTATAAAATAAGATTTGAACTGGTTATTCCCACAGCAAAAATTTGGCAGATAAAAAACACGGAAAGAGATGAGACGTCGTCTCTCATAGACAATAGTCCAGATTCCCTTAATATAAGGAACAACAAAATTGAGTTTTTGTGGAGGAAAGTACTGAACCTAATAGAACAGCGATATCGAGTTTGACACGCAAAATATATTAGTCGCAATAAAAAATCGACTCAGCGGAGTAAATAAGCATTCAGATGTGTCGATGGTGGTAAAGGAGGAGGAATTACCAACCCTGCCTTAAATTCAGATTTCCACATTTTTTGGTGATTCCAAGGAATGGGATCGGTTTTATGAGCTGATAAAAAAGCTAATACACACAAAAGAGGATTTAAGTCCATCTCTAAAATTTAACTATCTCAAGTCAGCATTAAAAGGAGAAACTGGGAATGTGGTTACTCTTTTATTGCTAGGCGCCGGAGAAAATATGAAGCCACATATGCCGCATATGAATAGGCTTATGGATATGCCAAAGTTAAATCACTAATATTAATGAGTCTATACATATTATAAAGTTAAAGGCACTGAGTCATCAAAATTTTAAAAGACGCACAAGTGCGCAGCTGTGCGTTACTTGCAACAAACCTCACCATACCTTACTTCATTTTAGATCAAATCAGGCAATGGAGGCTTTGGAAATTAAGAGCTGTTATAGACAGTGGGTTTCAAGGCATAAAGTAAATTTACAGCTTAAAACACAAAAAAATGATAAAAACAATTTTACGGTACATACGATAATCCTTCCAAAATAAATGAAGGCACTACCAGGTCAAACGATTAATATTGACACGGCAAAGTGGGATAAATATTGGCTTCCTGATCCCGGATTTAACAAGCCAGGTAGGTTGGACCTAATAATAGGAGCAGATCTATATGCACACATTTTTAAAAATGTAAAAATTAAGTAGGTCAAAATACTGCATTTTGGTGGAAACAAAATCGAAAGGCAATAGCCCAATAGTTCCACCATGATTGAGAGAAAAGATATGTAAAGATTTTGGGAATTAGAAGAAAGAAGTAAAGGTAACATAGAATCTCAGATACGTGAAGAAAATTTAATTGAAACAACTAAAATAGAATTGTCAGGTCGTGCGATGGCACGGTTTTTAAATTTAGAGGAAGAATTCAGTAAAGATGAAAATCTAAAACAATAACATTGTAAGTTTATAACTGAATATATACGCTTAGGTCATATAATTGAATCTAAGTCAGAAGGAACATTTTACTTGCCGCATCAAGTTGTAATTAGGGATGAGAGGTTAACAACAAAGTTAAAAGTGGTTTTGATGCGTCAGCCATTATATGGATTGGACCTTGAGTGCAAAATGATATTATCGATATTACTCTAAAATGGCGAAAATGGCAGTATGGCAGACATAGAAAAATGTACCGACAAAATGATATTTCGGAAAAAGACCAAGAATATTTGCATATACTTTGGAGAAATTCTCCCAAAAACAAAATACAAGATTTTAATCTAAGCACAGTAACATATGGTACGGCATCAGCTCCGGGTTTAGCAACCAGGGTGTTAGCTGAGATAGGAATTCGATGTCAGAATCTTTTTGTCGACACTCGAACATTGTAATCGATAGGTAGAATCAGCATTGGTAGGAAAATGTAGCATTTCTTAAGTTGTTCGATCTTGTGTGGATTTCTTGGCCCTTTGAAGTACGGGCCTACTGATCTCGGTAATGTGAATGGCATGGAGGTTGTCTAATTTGTGGAGGGCAACATGCTACGGCGAGCTGCAGAAAGTTCATCGGAGCTTCGCCACCGGGCGAGCATGGTGAAGAGGCATCGGCTCTGCTTCACATGCTTACGGAGTGGTCATACTGCCAGATCCTGCGATGTGCATGGCGAGTGCCAGATCAACGGATGCCGCAGATTGCATCACCGTCTGCTACATGGAGCGAACGAAGGGCGAAGATGGCCGGAGCAGCGAGGTGGCTTCAGGCGCCACAGCGGAGGAAACCAGCACTCGGCAGTCAGCAGTTTGCAGATGCAGCCCGGACAGGCGGTTACAGGTACCACGAGAGGAGTAAGCAGACGGCTGTCTTCAGAAACAGCCTGGAGAGAACGGCCCCGCAGCCAGCGGAGGCGCCCGTGCAGAGGAATTTAAGCATAGACGCCGAGGGTGGCCGACTTTTGTTCCGTATACTGCCAGTAACGCTGTACGGAGCTGGGCCGAACCGATCTTGGATGGGTTATGTTTGGGCCAGTAAGTGGACAATCGACTACGCCGTCACTGAGGTCGTGCCTTCTAGCCGTGTCAATAGACGATATGATGCAAAAGATCGTGGAGGACTACTTCGAGATAGAAAGCTTTGGTGTGAAGCTCGCGCCACCGGTCGCAGCCACCGTCGACGTGAGGCCACGAGGCCGCGGAGAACCTGTTAGTCAGGCAGGCTCAATTGGAATCGCTTCCCGATGAAATGAGGTCGGCAGAACGCGGTGTATAATTGTGTCCCTTTGTATTTAATTATCAAAGGGTCATTGTAAGAAAGGTCCCAGGCAATGCAAAACACAAAAGACAAATTCACAAAAATTCACTCGCGTTAGATGCAACTTGCGCGTTCTCTCGCTTGCCGAAGATGACAGACTTTTTCCCTCTTCCCGCTTTCGTTCTCCCACGCATCGTCCCAAAACGCGAGAGCGATCAGCTGTGGCTCTCCGCTCCCCGCTCTCAGCTTCCAGCACACTGGGACAAGCAGCAAACTTAACACGCGGAAAGGACTTCGCCAGCTCGAGCGAGATTCAAAATCTGGCACCTTACAAGGATGAACATGGAGTCCTGCGAGCTTATGGCCGAGTTGACGCGGCGCTGTCCATGCCGTACTGTGATACTGTCCCACAGGCACAGTCTTACCGAGATGGTAGTAAGACACTTCCACGCCCAGATTAAGCATCAAAACGTGGATGCGACGATTGCTCTGATCCGGACGAGATTCTGGGCCACGAAGATGAGACGAGTGCTGAAGGGAGGTAATCTCGTCGTGCACCGAGTGTAGCTGCAACGGACGTGGCCGATGCCGTCGATAATGGAAACCCTTCCAGAGAATCGCTTGGAAGCGGGAGGATAGCCATTCAAGTATACAGGACTGGACTACTTTGGGCCACTGCTGGTTACTGTTGCGCGTCACAGAGAGAATCGTTGGGTCGCCCTGTTTAAGTGCTTGACGACAAGGGCGAAGTCGTGCCGAGGGACCATGTGTTGGAGGCTCTCCTGTCCACCCACTTGCCGGTGGATGCGGACCCAGAGGGGCCGTTGACGCCAAACGACTTGCTCAAGGGAGCACCTAACCTGCCGGATACGCCTGGAATGGATGCGGAGCTGCCCAAGGAGGGTTCTACGCGAAAGCAGTAGAGGATTGCTCGCATGCTGCAAAACCGTTTCTGGAGGAGGTGGATCATGGAGTACCTGCCAACGCTTATGCGCCGCGAGAAGTGGTGCCGCGGATCCTGCCTTGCCCAGACGAGAGTGGCGCAAGGGCATCGTGGAGGAGGTCTACAGCGGAGGTGATGGAGTCGTCAGACGTGCCACTGTGCGCGTGAACGACAATGGCCTATCTCGGACAATGTTGCGGCCGGTCTGTAAACTTGCAGTTTTGGATTTAAGTGAAGCGGTTTTTCACGGGTTCGGGGAAAATGTAGTATTTCTTAAGTTATCCGAGCTTGTGTGGATTTCTTGGCCCCTTGAAGTACGGGCCTACTGATCTCGGTAATGTGATTGCCGCCGAAAAAGTGTATTTTCATTGTCTTGTGAATTGATTAAGATTAATATTAAGATTCTGTAATGTGAGGCTAATTTAAGCAATTTCAGAATAAAACCGCTCGCCACAGCCACGGCCATAGGCCCTTATAGTTACACTCTTTCTTTTGTGTGGGGGAGCCGTTAAAGGCACATGAGGCAAGACACAGTTAATTAGAGAGGTTATTATAAATGATTTCTATATGGATGATTAAATGACTAGTTCAGACAGCATTGAGGAGTCCAAGAAAATAGTATGCCTGATTTCAAGAGTAAAAGACTGTGTTATCGAACTTAGCCAAAATATATGATCCGTTGGGGTGGTTGTCTCCTGTAGAGTTCCCAAGTGGTTAAAAACGCAAACAGTATTGCGATTTAGCTGCACGGGTTGGCCGATGCTTCTGAAAAAGCGTATGCAATAGTCGTATATGCAAAGGTAGGAGAATCAGTTACGTTAGTGGCAAGTAAAAGTAAAGTGAATTCTAAGAAGAATAGAAAGACTATCCCGAAGTTAAAACTTTGCGCAGCCCATTCTTTTAAGCCTGTTGAAGAAAAAAACGAAAAAAGCTATTCCTGGATACCTGGGTACGAAATAAGAATTTATTAGACGTAAAACTAGAATTTTAAAATTAAAGGATACAGCATGGAATCATGTATGATCAGAGGATATCCCGCCAGACATTGCCTCTAGAGGCATCAGAGCTAAAAAATTTAAAGATTGTTCACTGTGGTGGGATGGGCCCAAATGGCTTTCAACACCGGAGGACAGCTAAATACGGTGATGGTAAATGCGGAAAACAGCATTTCTAAGTTGATGAATAGATATTCAACTTTTCCAAAGATGGAATAGGTCGTAGCTGGGGTGTTGAAATTTATGGCTATGAAAGTCAAGAAGACTTCATACCCACATTTGATAACAGCAAATTAATTAAAAATGGCTCGATTAGTAATCATTAAAAAACAACAGGAACGGCAGCTTAAGGCCGATATATTATGCTTACGAGCCAACAAAAAAATAGAGCAGAAAAGTAAGAATCCATTTTTAGAAAAAGATTGGGATCATTGGGGTCGGTGGTAGGCTACAGAATAACAAATTGCGATTTGATGTCAAGCACCCGATCATATTAGATAAATGCCACATTACAAGATTAATAATTGAAAAGGCACATAAGGAGACCTTGCATGGTGGAATTAATTTAATGAGAAACCAAATCCAAAGGAAGTAGTGGATATTTAGGTTAAGGGATTCTCTAAAGAAAGAATTGAGAGAGTGTGTCAGCTGTGCGCGATATCAGCATGTACTAGTACAGGCAAACAAATAATGGGTAATCTGCCCAAGTGCAGGGTAAAAGTGGCATACCCTTTTCTAAATACAGGTATAGATTAGCAGGGCCATATCACCTAAACGTTCAAAAAATCGCAGCCAAAAAAGTTTTAAAGGCTATATCTTAGTGTTCGTATGTATGGCCACGAAGGTAATTCATTTAGAAGTTGTCAGTGATTTAACTTCCGCTGCATTCCTAGGAGCATTACAAAGATTTATAGCGAGAAGGGGAAAATGTGCCAATATATATTCGAATAAATGTATTCATTTTGTAAGAGCTGCAAGGAAGTTAGACGAAGAATTAGTAAAAGCCATACAATATATCTCCAGAGTAGCTGCATTTTGTCCCGCCGGCAGAACCTCCCTTTCGAGGTATTAAGGAAGCATGTGCTAAGTCCGTAAAATATTATTTAAAAAGAGTAATTGGAGATAGTATATTGGCATACGAATAAATGTCAATCCTTTTATGCCAAATCAAAACAGTACTTTATTCTAGACCGCTATATATGACGGGAGAAGACGTGGATGATAATAAAGTGCTAACGCCGGGGCATTTTTTAATAGGCCGACCTACGATGAATATAGTGGAGACAACGGTAGAAAATGAAAAAATTACGAGCCTAGATAGTTGTATGTTAATTCGAAAAATGAAAAGAGATTTTTAAATAGCAAGAAGAATATTTATGTATATACACACATTGCAGCAAAGATATAAATTGAAAAATGTCAAAATATAGAAATAGGGCAAATAGTGATTTTAAAAGATGAAAACTGTCATGGCCAGTGGCAAAAGTAGAAAAAATTTATAAGGGAACGTACGTTAAAGTTAGGATTGTCAAAATAAAAACCTCAGAAGCATAATTTACTAGGCCGATTACCAAGATTTGTCCTTTAACATTACACATTAACATTGTACATTAAGTACAACAAGCTGAGGATACAACCACAACTCCGACCGTAAGCCATAAAAACCCTAGGTTATCTAAACTAGGCAGCATAATAATATTGACTTTGATTGCTTTGATTTACCAAGAATCCAGTGCTTCAGCTATAAAACCCTAAAAGAATGTGTTTGATGTAAAAAAAATTAATATTTATGCGGACATATATATTTAGACCCACTAGAAGATGTAGAAAATGTAAGTACATCTTGGAATTTAGTGATTTATTATAACAAGTTTGTGATGATTTCAAAAGGAAAAACGCTGATAAAGAAAATGAAAAAAATGTGTGATAAACTTTATAGTTTTGAATGCAATTTAGTTTTAGATAATATGCAAAAGCAGTTATAAGAACTAGAAGAGAATAATAAATTATTTATGATGCAACCAAGATCCAGAACCAAGCGTGCGCCTTTCGAGTTTACGGGTTCATTGTATCATATTTTATTTGGTATAATGGATGAAGATGACAGGGAACAATTAGAAGAATATATGACGAACTTAGATAAATTATTTCAAAAGCAAACTTCAGTTGTTGATTCAACTACTAATTTATTAAAAAGAACAACCGATGACGTCAACGTCAATTTTAGGAGTATGCAAGTAAAAATTGAAAACAAAAAAAAAAAAAAAATTAAATGGTGTTAAAAATGGTTGTGACTCACAATGATAGTAACTAAATTGAAATCTTGAATTCATTTCATATAGGTGATCAAACTGATTCTCATTGAAGTCAACTTTTAAATTAGCATATGGGAATGATTCAGAATTTAAATGAACCTTGAAGTTTGATAAATTATTTGTGAAAAGTTTTCCGTTCAGTATAAATCCTATTATTGCACTCATTGGTGTCTCCCGATTTACTGATAGTTTTTCATTCCAATAGTGGTGGGTTTCTTGCAATAGGTAGGTTTACACTTCTTTTAATAATATTAACATCTTAATTATTGTAATGCCACTGGGTGCCGCATTAGGAATTTTCCAAGTTATATTATTCATTTCTAATTCAAATGTTTGTTCCACTCTTTTCAAAGACATAATGTAGGCTTTTAGTTAGCATAAGCACAAGGTCATTTTTACAATTGAACAACACGTTTTTATAGTCTTCAGCAAACCCCAATAAATTTTTTAACGGGACTGAAAATAAAAAGTGGTTTTCAGTAAAAAAGTCATCTCCACCACTCCATCCAGAATTTAATAGATTTTAACTTTCAAGGTTGTCAAGTAATAAGCAAATTTTAGGAGTAGTTGTCATACCGACAAATCGAGTTATATCAATCTCGCATCCATTTATTTCGTACTTGATTTCATCGAAAAAGTAAGTGTTAGGCCAAGCAGCCAAAGACAAAGACGGATGAGCAGCGTCGGGCTAATCAGCAGTTTCCATTTTGTTTTGGCTTATCCAGATTCGCATGCGCTTTACTGATATTTTGTAGCGCATGAGTTAACATTCCTCTCTCCGCAACCACAGGGAGAGAACGAGAGAACATTCCTCTCTCCACAGCCACCGAGAGAGAACACAGACCCGGGAACTGCAAGAATAGCGCGAATGAAACAACAAGATCGCCAACGCAAGAACTCTGACAAGGACAGACTACTCTTTATTATAATCTTCTTTTTAATCTTCTTTATAATAAAACATCATTCTTATTTTGAACTCCAAACAACCCAGTCATTTTATTTGCAAGCCTTCAGCATTTAAAAAAAGCGACAATCTCATACGAGATCCCCTCTACTCCCTCGGACACGACACTGTAACTGGCGCAGCCGGACTACGAACAAGGGATTAACCATGCTCACTACGCTTCCAATTTTCCTTGTAGGCTGAGGTGAGTGAACAGGTGACAACGGTGGTCGTGGAAACTTTAAGTAGTGAGATAGTTACACATAATACATACGTACTTAAAAGAGAGAACAACTTTAAAAGGAAATAAAACATAATAACCTGCAAGTGCAAATGGGATTTCAGGAGTGAGCGATACACAAAAATGTGCAAATAAAATAAACGAAACAAACGAAATCAAGTGCTAAATACCATGCAAGCGACCGTATATGTGTACATCAAACGCTGATAAGGCACCGGGTTTGCTTGTGTGGGACAATTTACAACTATTATAACAACAAGCTGCTGTGTGCGATGACCGTATATGTGTACATCAATCGCTGATAAGGCACCGGTATCATCAATACACAGCAGCTTAATACAATGAAAAACGAAAAATGATAAATAGATCAAAAATTCGACTTCTCAAAGTGCTGTGTGTGGCGATCGTGCGTGTGTCGGTGAGCACTTGGTGTGCGAGAGAGTACGAGTATGCTTTTGGGTATTTCATCGGAAAAGTTATTTCATCACTATGCTAATATTGCATCAGCCTATAGCTTAATTGCGATTGGTTGTAGTTTTGCATTTCTGAAAACAACCGTTATGTCGCGGCGACAACCTGGCGTCACTGTGGCCAAGCGTGGTTCACTGAAGAAGGAGAATACTAAAGAAATAGATCAGTCGAACATTATTCTTCGTTGTGACCAGAACTCTCTGCGTAAGAACAAAAAAAAAAAAATAACGTGCCCTCAAATCAAATATCACCGATTCGGCAATATCACATCAATCGCCGACAACGCAATGGGACAATCCGCACACAGTGGTTTACAAGTTGTGTAAGTTTACAAGTTGAGTAAGCTGTGTGATTAACGACCGTATATGTGTACAACAATCGCTGTTAGGGCACCGGGATCGTTTTGATTTATCAATCTACATGAACGCAAATGCATTATTATGAAATACATAAATAAGTAAGTTGTGTGATTAACGACCGTAAATGTGTACAACAATCGCTGTTAAGGCACCGGGATCGTTTTCATTACCAATTTACACAAACGCTAATATATTATTTTTTCCAAATAATTACATAAAAACAAGAATACTAAAAACAAAAAAAAACAAAAAACACAAAAATGGAAGAATAAATTAAACATGCACAAATATCATACTGTTCCCTTTGGCTAAAATCAAGCAAACATGTATGTATGTATTTGTGTGACGCCGCTTGTGAAACTCTTGTTGCGTCGCTGTGCAGTGACTTCCGCCAAGAGCTGATGACGCGCCAGAGTGGCGGAGCGACACTTGATGCCGCGTTGGCTTGTACACTGTTGAATTCTTTTTGCGCACCACGCACCACGAAATAGAACCATATTAGAGAAATAAAATCAATTAAATTAATCAAAGGAAAATGTTATACATTGTTATATATAAGAAAAAAAATAATAATAATAAGAAAAAGACGAGAAAACAACGAAACATTCCACGAACAACTTAACTTTTATTGTTGTCACATGTTCACTAACCTCTAAAAAAAATATATTTACTAAATCACATACATTACAGTTGAAGTCGATAAAACAACAACAAAGGTGGAAGCAAACACAGTAGCACTATACGAATGGCATACAACTTACACTAAACACAGGGAAGCAAGGAAAAGAGGGAACTGCGTATCGGATACGTACTACAGGTTTTCTTTTACTTTATAATATACATACGGAATATACAGTATATATACAAATATATATATATATATATATAAGTAGAGAAACCGTATATACATAAAATACATAAAATTTTCTTGCACCCAAACATAGATACATATATGTACATGGTATGACATATTATAGTACACTATATTACCACATTAATATACACACAAAATTTATCCTATACCTATACATCTAAAAAAAAAAAAATACGTATACATATAATTAATATACATATATATATAATTACTACTTTACATTAGAATTACTACTTACATATTATTACTATTCTATATACATTATATACGTACCATTACCATATTTCAATAAAGCAAAAAATAAAAAAAAAAATTGTTCACCACTAGTAACACAGTTAGGGGCAGATTAGATCTAAGGAGCGAGGTCAGTTTATCTGAGATAAGGAAATCGATAGAAACAAAAGAGAAAGACCAGATATTTCAATTCCAAAACAATATTCCCACCAACGATATGGATTCCGGTAACGCATCAGGGCCACTAAGTCCCACCCTTAGCAATTTATCGACTTCCACAAACACAAGCCTGAATCTACATCAGCTACTAGCCCTTGTTCATCAACTACCCACCTACGAAGGCCCACCTGACAACCTTGATAGATTTGTTAGTAGAGTAGAACAGCTACTTTTGTTAGCCAGATCAGTGGACCAAGCAACTTGCGGACAATACTTACTGGGAATCATCCGCGACAAAATTAAAGGTAGGGCGGACGAGGCGCTGAGTGTCTGCGATGTACTCCTCAGTTGGGATGACATCAAAGCAAACCTCAAGCGACTATACTCTAGCAAAAAAACGGAAGAAATGCTTGTTAGAGAGCTACATAACCTTCCGGATGGACTCAGTATGGGAAAACTATATTACACAGCCACTAAAATAAGAAGCGAATTAATGTCCCTGGCCAGGGAAGCAGACCCTAGTGGACACTCACTCACAGACAAACGTGACCAGTATGACAGATTCTGCCTAAATACATTCTTAGTTGGATTAAAGGACCCACTTAGGTCAGCCATTAGGAACCAAAGACCAGAGACAATCGAGAAAGCGTACGAGTACGGACAGATCGAATTAAACTTCTCTTGAAACCTGAATAAACACCAAGAAAATCAACGACACGACAGCTCGACATACAGGAATCACCCATACGCGAAAAGACAGCCAACCAATAAAGACTATAATAGACGCTACATATCAGGACAACAGAATTATAATAATGGCAACAACGGCCGCCATGTACCACGACATGATAACACCAACAACGACAATAATAGTCGCTTTACACAGCGACAACAAAATTTTAACAATGATAATAGACGCTTCACACGTGAATATAATTCCAATAACGATAGTAATGGTCGACACGATAGACAAACTCTGGGTAGGAACCCCTTCCACAATAACAACAAAGCAGATCAGACCCTAAGTCACCAAGACAAAAACAACCATAATCCAAACGCTCCCCTATGTAACATCAACGATGATGCAAATTTTTCACTAGAAGCCTCGGGAAACCAGTCGGTTACATAAGCAAGAAGGGTCACGGATCTTCATTGCCATTTGTTTTCCTATCACCAAACTCCATGGTGTCAAAACCTCTCAAATTTTTTAATAGACACTGGATCTACCTACTCATTCATAAACCCAGCACTTATTAACGAAGACCGCATCAAAAAAACTAACCTCCGATATAAATATCCACACTGTACTCAGTACATTCAAAATTCAGGAATATACAGATGAAATAAATTTCAAACAGTTCAAACAAATTCCCAATTTTAAGTTCTTACTATTTAATTTCCACCCCCACTTCAATGGTCTTCTAGGCATGGATTTTCTATCCGGCCTAAATGCAAAAATAAACTTTGCCGACTCCATATTAGAAACACCAGAAACCGCCATCCCAATCCTCACATGAGCAAACCCTGTAGATACATTAGGGAGATACATCAGGGAGACTTTATATATGAAACCACGAATTTGGATAATCAAATAGTCATAACAGGTGGCTTATACACCGCAATCGCAGGATCCGCCTATTTCGAAGTCTGTAATAACTCAGACCAGACCCAAAGACTTTATCTAGAAGAACCGTTACAGGCAGAAGAGTTCTCTCCACAAACCCACCAATACTTAAACTGCATGTCCGCGGCAACTAATACAGAATTACCGGACGATCAACAATTAGACATTCAGACGGAACACCTCAACAGCGAGGAAAAACAACATATTCTCAAACTATGCAAATCATTCAAAAGACTTTTTCACAACGAAAACAATCAACTAACGTTCTCTAATGCCGTTAAACACTCTATACCCACGACAGATAATATACCGATTCACACAAAATCTTACCGTTACCCATTTCTACATAAAGACGAAGTTCGAAAGCAAATTTCAAAAATGCTCGAACAGAACATCATAAAAAGCAGCCATTCCCCTTGGAGTGCACCCGTCTGGGTCGTACCTAAGAAAGAGGACATCACAGGCGAAAAAAGTGGCGTTTGGTAATCGATTTTGAAAATTAAATGAAATGAAATGAAAAACGATCTCTGATAGATACCCTATTCCGAACATTGCAGATATAATAGACAGCATAGGAAAGACAATGTATTTCACAACAATAGACTTAGCAAGTGGCTTTCACGGACGGCATTCACCGTCATTATGAGTTCACAAGGATGCCCTTCGGTCTCAAAAACGCCACTGACACGTTCCAACGCGTTATGGACAACGTCTTAGGTGATCTAGTCGGTAACGTCTGTCTCGTCTATCTCGACGACATAATAGTATTCTTACCCTCACTCCGAAAACATATAGCAGATAATAAATCCGTAAAAATCCAACCGAGCAAGTGTCACTTTTTAATAAAGGAAATCGACTTCCTGGGACACATCGTCACCCAGGAAGGAGTCAAACCGAATCCACTTAAGATTCAAACCATCAAGGACTTCCCCTGCCCAAAGACAATTAGGGAAATTAAGTCATTTTGGGACTATTAGGGTATTACAGGAAATTTATTAAGGACTTCATAAAAATAACTAAACCCATGACGAGACAGTTAAAAGGAAGGAAATCTATAACAATAGATAGGAGCTTAAACAAGCATTCGAAACGTCGAAATATCTTCTTTGTAATGATCCCATACTCATATACCCTGATTTTAATAAATAATTTACGTCGCCCTTCAAACAATCCTGAAACCGAATAAAACATTCGTAATATTTGCACCAGACGATATTTTCAAAATAATAGAAGAATCCTATAATAACTATTTCTTTGAAAACGACTTATACAAAATTTCCCGCTGCAAAATACGGCTAACCGAAATCACTAATCCCCATGACCAGGAAAACAAAATTCGTGCGTATCACCTTAACACCAATCATAGGGTGATAGACGAAACTTATAACCATTTAAAAAGGGACATTTATTTTCCGCATTTAAAAAACATTATCACAAAAATTATAAAAAATTGCGATACTTGCCTAATCCTCAAGTACGATAGACATCCTCATAAACCACTGTTGCAAACCCCAACCGCACCAGAGGGACCATTGGCGGTCGTGCATATAGACATATACTTCATTAACAATGCTTGTAACCTCACCATTATAGAGAATTTTTCTAAACTAGCGCAAGCCTACCCCATTAGCAATAGGAATTCAATAAAAGTCGCTGATGCCCTATTACAATTTATAAGTCACTACGGCGCACCCAATTCCAAATAACAGCTCATACAACTTCATTCCAACAATCAACGGACAACGCTTCGGTCGAAAGACTGCATTCCACCTTAACCGAACTATACAGAATAATCATGAACAAAAGAAAGGAAGCACGCCTAGAATGCGGGCATGACCAAATACTCGCAGAAGCTGTTGCAACATATAACTTATGCAATACACTCCAGCACTTCCTAAACCCCTTTCGAGCTCTTTCAGGGAAGAACTCACATATTCAAAAAAACTATAACATTCGACAATCACCACGACTATCTAAAGAAATTAAACGAACCACAACCACAAAAAAAAGATTGGCTAAATTAAACGAGGACAGAGTGACACCAGTCCAAGTCGAGCCTAATGATATGAAATTTAGAAAAGAAAACCGTAGGAACAAGATAACTCGAGATTTTCACTACACAAAGTAGGTAGAGACACAGGCGTCACCTTCCTAACAACTAAAGGTCAAAAGCTACACAACAAAAAATTAGAAAACAGTTAAGAAATTTACAAACACCAGAAGCACCAGCTAAAACAACAAATACTAATACTGACACATAACTCTCAACGTACTTCGACCCGTAGTTACAGAATCCTTCTAATAACCACCCAGCTCTTAAAGTATCATTAGTAGTCCCATGAAACAATTCAATCAGGTAGAAACTAAAATAGATAATATTCTTACTGCACAATAGAAGTAAAAGAGGTCTCATTAATGGTCTGAGACCACTCAATTCTATCCCAGAAACCTACATAGATGATAACGACGGACAAAACATTAGTGGAACTGAAAATATCCTAACCAATATCAAAGATGTGCAAAACACAAGGTGACAAAAGCCATATTAACAAGAATTAATCTACAAAAACTTTTCTTGAAAATGCACAAAACTCTTTGACGAATTTTGACCAAGACAGAAATAACATTTCTCCATTTCAATATATAGTAATAGGATAAACTACAATACACATTTAACTGATAGTCCCCTTAGCCATTAAGATAAACCCTTATCCGTAAATTGTTATTTAATAAGAAACAAATACAACATAAGATATATAATAAGTTAACAAAATGTAACACTAAGCATTAGATGAACATATTTACAAATCATGTTATACCTTAAACACAACACATATGCTTAACATTAAGATAACCATTTTTGCTACAAATTGTTAAACTAAAATATCGTCGGAGTTCGTGGCGTACACCAACAACACGTCGCCCGGCTACCTGGCTCAGATCCGGCCATTTCCCCTCTGTGGCCTTCCACTGGATTCGGGGGAGGGAGGAGTTAACATTCTCTCTCCGCAACCACAGGGAGAGAACGAGAGAACATTCCCTCTCCACAGCCACCGGAGAGAATTGCAGAAACCTCCTCGGGAACTGCAAGAAAATAGTGCGGAATGAAACAACAAGATCGCCAACACGAACTCTGACAAGGACAGACTACTTTTTATAATAATTTTCATTTATTCTTTATAATAAAACATCATTCTTTGAACTCCAAACAACCTGTAGTCATTTTATTTGCAAGCCTTCAGCCTTAAAAAGCGACAATCTCATACAAGATCCCCTACTACCTCGGACACGACACTGT
>NW_024573765.1:0-14789 GCF_018153835.1 Drosophila eugracilis | reverse complement strand
GCCTGCCGCCTGCCGCCTGTCAGCCCGCCGCCTGCCGCCTGCCGCCTGCAAGCCTGGGTTGCCTGTTGCCTACTGCCTGTCAGCCGGCCGCCTGCTGCCTGCAGCCTGTTGCCTGACTGCTGCCTGCTGCTGCACTTGTCGCCTACTGCTGCCTGCCAACTTTCACCAAGCTGCCTGCTGCCTGAGCCAGTTGCCTGCTGCCTGTCGCCTGCCGCCTGCCAGCCTGCGCTCGTCTGCCCCCCGCCTGCCGCCTGGGTTGCCCGTTGCCTGTCGCCTGCCGCCTGGGCCGCCTGCTGCCTGCCGCCTGCCGGGCCTGCTGCCTGTTGCCTAAGCTGCCTGCCGCCTGGGTTGCCTGCTTCGCCTGTTGCCTGCTTGCCTGCTGCCTGTTGCCTGTTGCCTGTCTGCCTGTTGCCTGCCGCCTGTTAGCCTGTTGCCTGTTAGTTCTGTTAGCCTGCCGCCTGTTAGCCCGCCGCCTGTCGCCCGCCGCCTGCGCTCCGCCGCCCGCTGCCTGGCGCCTGCCGCCTGCCGCTCGCCTGTCAGCCTGCCGCCTGTTAGCCTGTCAGCCTGCCGCCTGCCGCCTGCCGCCCGCCGCCTGCCTGCCTGCCGCCTGCCGCCTGGCCGCTGCCTGTCAGTTCGCCGCCTGCCGTCAGCCGCCTGTTGCCTGCCGCCTGTTGCCTGCTGCCTGTTGCCTGTTGCCTGTTGCCTGTTGCCTGTTGCCTGTTGCCTGTTGCCTGTTGCCTGTTGCCTGTTGCCTGCTGTCTGCTGCCCGTTGCCTGCCGCCTGTTGTCTGCCGCCTGCCGCCTGCCGCCTGCCGCCTGTCGCCTGCCGCCTGTCGCCCGCCTGCCTGCCTGGCCTGCCGCCTGCTGCCTGGCTGCCTGTCGCCTGCCGCCTGCTCCGCCTGCCGTCTGCCGCCTGCTGCCTGCCGCCCGCCCCTGTCAGCCTGCTCCTGTCAGTCCGCCGCCTGTCAGCCCGTCAGCTCCGTCGCCCGTCAGCCCGTCGCCCGCCAGCCCGTCAGCCCGTCAGCCCGCCGCCCGCCAGCCTGCCAGCCCGTCAGCCCGCCGCCCGCCGCCCGCCGCCCTGCCTGTTGCCTTTCGTTGTTGCTGCCGCCTGCCGCCTGCTCGCCCGTTGCCTTGTCGCCTGTCGCCTGTTGCCTGTGCCGCTGCCTGCCTGTGCCTGGTTGCCTTTGCCTTTGCCTGCTGCCTGCTGCCTTTGCCTGTTGCCTGTTGCCCGCCGCCTGCCGCCTGTTGCCTGTTGCCTGTTGCCTGTTGCCCGCTCCGGCCGCCTGCCGCCCGCCGCCTGCCGCCCGTCGCCTGTCGCCTGTCGCCCGTCGCCTGTCGCCTGCCGGTCAGCCTGCCGCCTGCCGCCTGTCGCCTGCCGCCTGCCGCCTGCCGCCTGCCGCCTGCCGCCTGGTCCGCCTGCCGCCTGCCGCCTGCCGCCTGCCGCCTGCCGCCTGCCGCCTGCCGCCTGCCGCCTGCCGCCTGCGCCTGCCTGCCGCCTGCCGCCTTTCCTGCCGCCTGTCGCCCGCCGCCTGTTCGCCTGCCTGCCGCCTGTCGCCTGCCGCCTGCCGCCTGCCGCCTGTCCGCTTGCCGGCCGCCTGCCGCCTGTCGCCTGTCGCCTGCCGCCTGTCGCCTGCAGCCGCCTGTCAGCCCTGTTGCCTGTTGCCTGTGCCTGCCGCCTGCCGCTCTGCCGCCTGTTAGCCCGTCGCCTGGCCTTTGCCGCTTGCCTGCCTGCTGCCTGTTGCCCGCCGCCTGTTGCCTGTTGCCCGCCGCCCGCCGCCTGTCCTGTGCCTTGCCTGCCGCCCGCCGCCTGCCGCCGCCTGCCGCCTGCCGCCTGCCGCCTGCCGCCTGCCGCCTGCCGCCTGCCGCCTGGCCGCCTGCCGCCTGCCGCCTGTCGCCTGGGCCGCCGCCTGCCGCCTGCCGCCTGTCGCCTGTTGCCTGCCGCCTGCCGCCCGTCAGCCTGCCGCCTGCCTGCCGCCTGCCGCCTGCCGCCTGCCGCCTGCCGCCTGTCGCCTGCCGCCTGCCGCCTGCCGCCTGCCGCCTGCCGCCTGTCAGCCTGCCGCCCGCCGCCTGCCGCCCGCCGCCTGCCGCCTGCCGCCCGCCAGCCTGCCGCCTGTCGCCTGCCGCCTTGCCGCCTGTCGCCTGCCGCCTGTCGCCTGCCGCCTTGCCGCCTGCCGCCTGTCAGCCCGCCGCCTGCCGCCTGCCGCCTGCCGCCTGTCGCCTGCCGCCTGCCGCCTGCCGCCTGTTGCCTGCTGCCTGCCGCCTGCCGCCTGCCTGCCGCCTGCCGCCTGCTTGCCTGTCAGCCTGTCGCCTGCTGCCTGTTGCCTGCCTGTTGCCTGCTGCCTGTTGCCTGTTGCCCGCCGCCTGTTGCCTGCCGCCTGCCTGTTGCCTGTTGGCCTGCTGCCTGCTGCCTGTTGCCTGTTGCCTGTTGCCTCTGCCTGCTGCCTGCCGCCTGTTGCCTGTTACCTGCCGTTGCCCGTTGCCTGTTGCCCTGTTGCCTGTTGCCTGTGCCTGTCGCCTGTCGCCTGTTGCCTGCCCTGCTTTGCCTGCCGCCTGTCGCCTGCTGCCTGCCGCCTGCCGCTCTGTTGCCTGCCGCCTGCCGCCTGCCGCCTGTTGCCCGTTGCCTGCCGCCTGTTGCCCGTTGCCTGTTGCCTGCTGCCTGTTGCCTGTTGCCTGTTGCCTGTTGCCTGCCGCCTGTTGCCTGTCGCCTGTTGCCTGCCTTGCCTGTTGCCTGTTGCCTGCTCGCCGCCTGCTGCCTGCCGCCTGCCGCCTGTCGCCTGCTGCCTGCCGCCTGCCGCCTGCCGCCTGCCGCCTGCCGCCTGCCGCCCGCCGCCTGCCGCCTGCCGCCTGCCGCCTGCCGCCCGCCGCCTGCCGCCCGTCGCCTGCCGCCTGCCGCCCGCCGCCTGCCGCCCGTTGCCTGTCGCCTGCGCCTGCCGCCTGCTGCCTGCCGCCTGCCGCCTGCCGCCTGCCGCCTGTCGCCTGCCGCCTGCCGCCTGCCGCCTGCCGCCTGCTGCCTGCCGCCTGCCGCCTGCCGCCTGTCAGCCTGTCAGCCTGCCGCCTGTTGCCCGTTGCCGGGGCCTGTCGCCTGCCGCCTGCCACCTGCCGCCTGCCGTCGCCTGCCGCCTGCCGCCTGCCGCCTGCCGCCTGTCAGCCTGCCGCCTGCCGCCTGCTGCCTGTTGCCTGTTGCCTGCCGCCTGCCGCCTGTTGCCTGCTGCCTGTTGCCTGTTGCCTGCTGCCTGCCGCCTGTTGCCTGCCTGTTGCCTGCCGGCCTGTCGCCTGCCGCCTGCTCGCCTGGCCGCCTGTTAGCCTGCCGCCTGCCGCCTGTGCCTGCCGCCTGCCGCCTGCCGCCTGCCGCCTGCCGCCGCCTGCCGCCTGCCGCCTGTCGCCTGCCGCCTGTTGCCTGCCAGGCCTGCCGCCGCCTGCCGCCTGTTGCCTGGGTTGCCTGCCGCCTGCCGCTGCCTGCCTGCCTGCCTGTTGCCTGTCGCCTGTTGCCTGCCGCCTGCCGCCTGCCGCCTGTCGCCCGTTGCCTGTTGCCTGCTGCCTGTCGCCTGCTTGCCTGTCGCCTTGCCGCCTGCCGCCTGCCGCCTGTCAGCCTGCCGCCTGTCAGCCTGCCGCCTGCTGCCTGCCGCCTGCCGCCTGCCGCCCGCCGCCTGCCGCCTGCTGCCCGCCGCCTGCCGCCTGCCGCCTGTCGCCTGCCGCCCGTTGCCGTTGCCCGCCGCCTGTCGCCTGCCGCCTGTTGCCTGCCGCCTGTCGCCTGCCGCCTGCCGCCTGCCGCCTGCCGCCTGCTGCCTGTTGCCTGCCGCCTGCCGCCTGCCGCCTGCCGCCTGCCGCCTGCCGCCTGTTGCCTGCCGCCTGCCGCCTGCCGCCTGCCGCCTGTTGCCTGCTGCCTGCCGCCTGCCGCCTGTTGCCTGCCGCCTGCCGCCTGAGCCTGCCGCCTGTCGCCCGTTGCCTGCCGCCTGCCGCCTGCCGCCTGCCGCCTGCTGCCCGCCGCCTCGCCGCCTGCCGCCTGTTGCCTGCCGCCTGCCGCCCGCCGCCTGCCGCCTGCCGCCTCGCCGCCTGCCGCCTGCGCCCGCCGCCTGCCGCCTGCCGCCTGCCGCCTGCCGCCCGCCGCCTGCCGCCTGCCGCCCGCCGCCTGCCGCCTGCCGCCCGCCGCCTGCCGCCTGTTCCTGTCGCCTGCCGCCCGTCGCCTGCCGCCTGCCGCCCGTCGCCTGCCGCCCGTCTGCCTGCCGCCTGCCGGCCTGCCGCCTGCCGCCTGCCGCCTGTCGCCTGTCGCCTGCCGCCTGCCGCCTGTTGCCCGCCGCCTGCCGCCCGCCTGCTGCCTGCCGCCTGCTGCCTGTCGCCTGCCGCGCCTGCCGCCTGCCGCCTGCCGCCTGCCGCCTGCCGCCTGTCGCCGTGCCGCCTGCCGCCCGCCGCCTGCCGCCTGCCGCCTGCCGCCTGCCGCCCGCCGCCTGCCGCCTGCCGCCCGCCGCCTGTCGCCTGGCCGCCTGCCGCCTGCCGCCCGCCGCCTGCCGCCTGCCGCCTGCCGCCCGCCGCCTGCTGCCTGCCGCCTGCCGCCTGCCCTGCCGCCTGCCGCCCAGCCGCCCCGTCAGCCTGCTGCCTGCCGCCTGCCGCCTGCCGCCCGCTGCCGCCTGCCGCCTGCCGCCTGCCGCCCGCCGCCTGCCGCCCGCCGCCCGCCGCCGCCTGCCGCCCGCCGCCTGCCGCCCGTCGCCTGCCGCCTGCCGCCTGTCGCCTGCCGCCTGCCGCCTGCCGCCTGCTGCCCGCCGCCTGCCGCCTGCCGCCTGCCGCCTGCCGCCTGCCGCCCGCCGCCTGCCGCCTGCCGCCTGCCGCCCGCCGCCCGCCGCCTGCCGCCCGCCGCCGCCGCCGCCTGCCGCCTGCCGCCTGCCGCCTGCCGCCTGCCGCCTGCCGCCTGTCGCCCGCCGCCTGTTGCCGCCTGCCGCCTGCCGCCTGCCGCCTGTTCGCCGCCTGCCGCCTGCCGCCTGCCGCCTGCCGCCTGCCGCCTGTCAGCCCGCCTGCCGCCTGCTGCCTGCCGCCTGTTGCCTGTCGCCCGTCTGCCGCCTGCCAGCCGCCGCCTGCCGCCTGTTGCCTTGCCTGTTGCCTGCCGCCTGCCGCCTGCCGCCTGCCGCCTGCCGCCCGCCGCCTGCCGCCTGCCGCCTGCCAGCCCGCGCCCGCCTGCCTGTTGCCCGTCGCCCGCCTGCCTGCCCCGCCTGCCGCCTGCCGCCTGCTGCCGCCTGCCGCCCGCCGCCTGCCGCCTGCCGCCTGCCGCCTGCCGCCCGCCGCCTGCCGCCTGCCGCCTGCCGCCCGTTGCCTGCCGCCCGCCGCCTGTCAGCCCGCCGCCTGCCGCCTGCCGCCTGCTGCCTGCCGTCCTGTTGCCTGCCGCCTGTTGCCTGCCGCCTGCTGCCTGCTGCCTGTTGCCTGCCGCCTGCCGCCTGTTGCCGTGCCTGCCGCCTGCCGCCGTTGCCTGCCGCCTGCCGCCTGCCAGCCTGCCGCCTGCCGCCTGCCCCTGTCGCCTGTTGCCCGTTGCCTGTTGCCGCCTGCCGCCTGTCGCCTGCTGCCTGTTGCCTGTCGCCTGCCGCCCGCCGCCTGTTGCCTGTTGCCTGCCGCCTGTTGCCTGTCGCCTGGTCCGCCTGCTGCCTGCCGCCTGCCGCCTGTCGCCTGTCGCCTGCCGCCTGCCGCCTGCCGCCTGCCGCCTGCCGCCTGCCGCCTGCCGCCCGCCCGTGCCTGCCTGCCGCCTGCCGCCTGCCGCCTGCCGCCTGCCGCCCGCCGCCTGCCGCCTGCCGCCTGTCGCCTGCTGCCTGCCGCCTGCCGCCTGTTGCCTGTTGCCTGTCGCCTGCTGCCTGCTGCCTGCCGCCTGCCGCCTGCCGTCTGCCGCCTGCCGCCTGCCGCCTGCCGCCTGCTGCCTGCTGCGCCTGCCGCCTCCGCCGCCTGCCGCCTCGCCTGCCGCCTGCCGCCTGCCGCCCTCGCCTGCCGCCTGTCGCCTGCCGCCCGCCGCCCGCCGCCTGTGCCTGTCGCCTGCCGCCTGCCGCGCTCTGCCGCCCGCCGCCTGGCCTCGCCTGCCGCCTGCCGCCTGCCGCCTGCCGCCTGCCGCCTGCCGCCCGCCGCCCGCCGCCTGCCGCCTGCCGCCTGCCGCCTGCCGCCTGCCGCCTGCCGCCTGTTGCCTGTCGCCTGTCGCCTGCCGCCTGCCGCCTGCTGCCCTGTTGCCTGCCGCCTGTCGCCTGTCAGCCTGTTGCCGCCTGCTTGCCCTGCCGCCTGCCGCCTGCCGCCTTCGCCTGTTGCCGCCTGCCGCCTGTTGCCTGCTGCCTGCCGCCTGCCGCCTGGCCTGCTGCGCCTGCCGCCTGCCGGCCTGCCGCCTGCTGCCTGCCGCCTGCCGCCTGCCGCCTGCCGCCTGCCGCCTGCCGCCTGCCGCCCGCCGCCTGCCGCCTGTCAGCCTGCCGCCTGCCGCCTGTCGCCTGCCGCCCTGCCGCCTGCCGCCTGCCGCCTGCCGCCTGCCGCCTGTTGCCTGTGCCTGTTGCCCGTTGCCTGCCGCCTGCCGCCTGTTGCCTGCCGCCTGCCTTGCCTGCCGCCTGCCGCCTGCCGCCTGTCGCCCGCCGCCTGCCGCCTGCCGCCTGTTGCCTGCCGCCTGCCGCCTGCTGCCTGGCCTGCCGCCTGCTGCCTGCTGCCTGCTGCCTGCCTGCCTCGCCTGCCGCCTGTTGCCTGCTGCCTGCCGCCTGCTGCCTGCGCCTTTGCCTGTTGCCCGTCGCCGGTGCCAGCCTGTCGCCCGCTGCCTGTTGCCTGTTGCCTGTTGCCTGTTGCCTGTTGCCTGCCGCCTGCCTGCTTCTGCCCGCCGCCCGCTGCCTGTTGCCTGTTGCCTGTTGCCTGCCGCCTGTCGCCTGCCGTTGCCTGCTGTCAGCCTGCCGCCTGCTGCCTGTCGCCTGCCGCCTGCCGCCTGCCTGCCGCCTGCCGCCTGCCAGCCTGCGCCCGCCGCCTGCCGCCTGCCGCCTGTTGCCTGCCGCCTGTTAGCCCGCCGCTGCCGCCTGTCCCTGTTGCCCAGCCGCCTGCCGCCCGCCGCCGCCTGCCGCCTGCCGCCTGCCGCCTGTCGCCTGCCGCCTGCCTGCCCGCCTGCCGCCTCGCCTGGCCTGCCGCCTGCCGCCCGCCGCCTCCGCCTGCCGCCTGTCAGCCCGCCGCCTGCCGCCTGCCGCCTGCCAGCCTGCCGCCTGCCGCCTGCCGCCTGCCGCCTGCCGCCTGCCGCCTGTCGCCTGCCGCCCGCCGCCTGTCGCCTGCCGCCTGCCGCCTGCCGCCTGCCGCCTGCCGCCTGTCTGCCTGTTGCCTGCCGCCTGCTGCCTGTTAGCCTGCCGCTGTTGCCCGCTGCCCTGCCGCCTGTTGCCTGTCGCCTGCTGCCTGCCGCCCGTCGCCCGTTGCCTGCCGCCTGCCTGCCGCCTGCTCGCCTGGCTGCCTGCCGCCCGCCGCCCGTCGCCTGCCGCCCGTCGCCTGTCGCCTGCCGCCTGTCGCCTGCCGCCTGCCGCCTGCCGCCTGCTGCCTGTTGCCTGCCGCCTGCCGCCGCCGCCTGTTGCCTGTCGCCTGCCGCCTGTCGCCTGCCGCCTGCCGCCTGCCGCCTGCCTGCCGCCCGTCGCCTGCCGCCTGTCGCCTGCCGCCTGCCGCCTGTCGCCTGTCGCCCGCCGCCTGCCGCCTGTCAGCCTGCTGCCTGCCGCCTGCCGCCTGCCGCCTGCCGCCTGCCGCCTGCCGCCTGCCGCCCGCCGCCTGCCGCCTGCCGCCCTGCAGCCCGCCGCCTGCCGCCTGCCGCCTGGCCTGCCGCCTGCCGCCTGCCGCCTCCGCCTGCCGCCTGCCGCCTTGCCGCCTGTCGCCTGCCGCCTGCCGCCCGCCGGCCTGCCGCCTGCCGCCTGCCGCCCGCCGCCTGCCGCCTGCCGCCTGCTGCCTGCCGCCTGCCGCCTGCCGCCTGTCAGCCTGCCAGCCTGCCGCCTGTCGCCCGCCGCCTGGCCTGCCGCCCTGTCAGCCTGCCGCCTGCCGCCTACCGCCTGTCGCCTGGTCGCCTGCCGCCCGCCGCCTGTTGCCTGTTGCGCCTGTCGCCTGCCGCCTGCCGCCTGTTGCCTGTTGCCTGCTGCTCGCCTGTTGCCTGTTGCCTGTTGCCTGTTGCCTGTTGCCCGCTGCCTGTTGCCTGTTGCCTGTGCCTGCCGCCTGCCGCCTGCCGCCTGTCGCCTGCCGCCTGCCGCCTGCTGCCTGCCGCCTGCCGCTTGCCGCCTGCCGCCTGCCGCCCGCCGCCCGCCGCCCGCCGCCTGTCGCCTGCCGCCTGCCGCCTGCCGCCTGCCGCCTGCCGCCGTCGCCTGCCGCCTGCCGCCTGCCGCCCGCCGCCTGCCGCCTGTCAGCCCGCCGCCTGCCGCCTGCCGCCTGCCGCCTGCCGCCTGCCGCCTGACAGCCTGCCGCTCGCCGCCTGCCGCCTGCCGCCTGTCGCCTGCCGCCTGCCGCCTGCCGCCTGCTGCCTGCCGCCTGCCGCCTGCCGCCGCCTGCCGCCTGCCGCCTGCCGCCTGCTGCCGGCCCGCTGCCTGCCGCCTGCTGCCTGCTGCCTGCGCCTGCCGCCTGCCGCCTGCCTGCCTGCCCTGTCGCCTGTCGCCTGCTGCCTGCCTGCCTGCCGCCTGCTGCCTGCCGCCTGCCGCCTGTCGCCGCCTGCTGCCTGCTGCCTGCCGCCTGCCGCCTGTTGCCTGCCGCCTGCCGCCTGCCGCCCTGCCGCCTGCCGCCTGCCGCCTGCCGCCTGTCAGCCTGCCGCCCGCCGCCCGCCGCCCGCCGCCCGCCGCCTGCCGCCTGCCGCCTGCCGCCTGGCCGCCCGCCGCCTGCCGCCTGCCGCCTGCCGCCTGTTGCCTGCCGCCTGCCGCCTGTGCCCGCCGCCCGCCGCCCGTCAGCCCGCCTCGCCTGCCGCCTGCCGCCTGCCGCCGCCTGCCGCCTGCCGCCTGCCGCCTGCCGCCTGCCGCCTGCCGCCTGCCGCCTGCCGCCTGTTGCCTGCCGCCTGCCGCCCGCCGCCTGCCGCCCGCCGCCTGCCGCCTGCCGCCTGCCGCCTGCCGCCTGCCGCCTGCTCGCCTGCCGCCCGCCGCCTGCCGCCTGCCTGCCGCCTGCCGCCTGCCGCCTGCCGCCTGCCGCCTGGCCGCCTGTCGCCTGCCGCCTGCCGCCTGCCGCCTGCCGCCTGCTGCCTGCCGCCTGCCGCCTGCTGCCTGCCGCCTGCCGCCTGCCGCCTGCCGCCTGCCGCCTGCCGCCTGCCGCCTGCCGCCTGCCGCCTGTCGCCTGCCGCCTTGCCGCCTGTTGCCTGTTGCCTGACAGCCTGCCTGCCGCCTGCCGCCTGCCGCCTGCCGCCTGCCGCTCTGTTGCCGGTTGCCCTGCTGCCTGCCGCCTGTTGCCTGCCGCCTGTCGCCTGCTTGCCTGCCGCCTGCCGCCTGCCGCCTGCCGCCCGCCGCCTGCCGCCTGCCGCCTGCCGCCTGCCGCCTGCCGCCTGCCGCCTGCCGCCTGCCGCCTGCCGCCTGCCGCCTGCCGCCTGCCGCCCGTGCCTGCCGCCCGCCGCCTGCCGCCTGCCGCCTGTCGCCTGCCGGGCTGCCTGCCTGCCGCCTGCCGCCTGCCGCCTGCGCCTGCCGCTGTTGCTTGCCTGCTGCCTGTTGCCTGCCGCTGTTGCCTGTCGCCTGTTTGTTGCCGTTTGCCGGCTTGCCGCCTGCCGGCTCTGTTGCCTGTTGCCTGTTGCCTGGCTCTGTTGCCTGTTGCCTGTTGCCTGTTGCCTGCCGCCTGTTGCCTGCTGCCTGCTGCCTGTCCTGCTGCCTGTGCCGCCGCCTGACCAGCCTGCCGGCCTGCCGCCTGCCGCCTGGCTGCCTGTTGCCGCCTGCCGCCTGCCTGCCTGCCCGCCTGCTGCCTGTCGCCTGTTGCCTGCCTGCTGGCGTCTGCCGCCTGTTGCCTGTCGCCTGCCGCCTGCTGCCTGTTCGCCTGTTGCCTGTTGCCTGTTGCCTGTTGCCTGTTGCTGCCTGTTGCCCGTTGCCTGTTGGTCAGCCTGTCAGCCTGCCGCCTGCTGCCCGCTTGCCTGCTTCGCCTGCTGCCTGTCAGCCTGCCGCCTGCCGCCCTGCCGCCTGCCGCCTGCCGCCTGCCGCCTGTCGCCTGCCGCCTGCCGCCTGCCGCCTGCCTGCCCGGCTGCCGCCTGCCTGTTGCCTGCCGCCTGCCGCCTGCCGCCTGTCGCCTGTCGCCTGCTGCCTGCCGCCTGCCGCCTGCCGCTGCCGCCTGCTGCCTGGGCCGCCTGCCGCCTGTCAGCCCCGCCCTGCCGCCTGCCGCCTGCCGCCTGCCGCCTGCCTGCCGCCTGCCGCCTGCCGCCTGCCGCCTGCCGCCTGTTGCCTGCCGCCTGCCGTCGCCTGCCGGGCCTGCCGCCTGCCGCCTGCCGCCTGCCAGCCGCCTGCCTGCCGCCTCGCCTGCCGCTGCCGTCCGCCGCCTGTCAGCCTGGCAGCCTGCCGCCTGTCGCCTGCCGCCTGCTGCCTGTTCGCCTGCCGCCTGTTGCCTGCTGCCTGCCGCCTGCCGCCTGCCGCCTGTCAGCCCGCCGCCTGCCGCCTGCCGCCTGCCGCCTGCCGCCTGCCGCCTGCTGCCTGCCTGCTTGCCCGTTGCCTGTCGCCTGTCCGCCTGCCGCCTGTTGCCTGTTGCCTGTTGGCCGCCTGCCGCCTGTTGCCTGTTGCCTGCCGCCTGCCGCCGCCTGCCGCCGTCGCCTGGCCGCCTGCTTGCCTGCTGCCCGCCGCCCGCCGCCCGCCGCCTGCCGCCTGCCCCTGCCGCCCGCCTGCCTGCCGCCTGCTGCCTGCCGCCTGCCGCCCGCCAGCCCTGCCGCCTGCCAGCCCGCCGCCTGCCGCCTGCCCGCCTGTCCCGCCGCCTGCCGCCTGGCCGGCCTGTCGCCTGCCTGCTGTTCGCCTGCCTGCCGCTGCCTGCCGCCTGCCGCCTGTTGCCTGCCGCTTGCCGCTCTGTCAGTTCGTTGCCCGCGCTTGCCAGCCTGCCTGCCTGCCTGCCGTTGCCGTTGCCGTCGCCTGTTCGCCCGTCGCCTGCCGCCTGTCGCCTGTTGCCTGTTGCCTGTCGCCTGTCGCCTGTCGCCTGTCGCCTGCCGCCTGTCCGCTCAGCGGCCTGCCGCCTGCGCCTGTCGCCCCGCCGCCCGCCGCCTACCAGCCCGTGCCGCCTGCCGCCTGCGCCCGCCTGCCTGCCGCCCGCCTGCTGCCTGCCGCCTGCTAGCCTGCCGCCTGGGCCGCCTGCCGCCTGCCGCCTGCCGCCTGCGGCCTTCGTTGCGCCTGCCGGCCTGGGTTGCCTGCCGCTGCCGCCTGCCGTCTCTGCCGCCCGCCGCCCGCCGCCCGCGCTGCCTGCCGCCTGCCGCCTGCCGCCTGCCGCCTGCCGCCAGCCTCCGCCTGTCAGCCTGCCGCCTGCCGCCTGTCGCCTGCCGCCTGCCGCCTGCCGCCTGCCGCCTGCCGCCTGCCGCCTGCCCGCTGCCGCCTGCCGCCTGTCGCCTGCCGCCTGCCGCCCGCCGCCTGCCGCCTGCCGCCTGTTGCCTGCCGCCTGCCGCCTGCCGCCCGCCGCCCGCCGCCTGCCGCCCGCCGCCTGCCGCCCGCCGCCCGCCGCCCGCCGCCTGCCCGTCGCCCGCCGCCTACCGCCTGCCGCCTGCCGCCTGCCGCCTGCCGCCTGCCGCCTGCCGCCTCGGCCGCCTGCCGCCTGCCGCCCGCCGCCTGCCGCCTGCCGCCTGCCGCCTGCCTTCGCCTGCCGCCTGCCGCCTGCCGCCTGCTCGCCTGCCGCCTGCCGCCCGCCAGCCTGCCGCCTGTCGCCTGCCGCCTGTCGCCTGCCGCCTGCCGCCTGTCGCCTGCCGCCTGCCGCCTGCCGCCCGTCAGCCGCCTGCCGCCTGCCGCCTGCGTCAGCCTGCCGCCTGCCGCCTGGGCCGCCTGCCGCCTGCCGCCTGTCGCCTGCTTTTGTCTTGGTTGCCTGCAAGCCGTTTTGTTGCCTGTTGCCTGCCGCCTGCCGCCCGCCGCCTGTCGCCTGCCTTGCCTGCCGCCTGCCGCCTGCCGCCCGCCGCTGTCGCCTGCCGCCTGCCGCCTGTCGCCTGTTGCCTGCCGCCTGCCCCTGTCAGCCTGCGCCGCCTGCCGCCTGCCGCCGGCCGCCTGCCTGCCGCCTGCCGCCTGCCGCCTGCCGCCTGCCGCCCGCCGCCTGCCGCCCGCCGCCTGCCGCCTGCCGCCTGCCGCCTGCCGCCCGCCGCCTGCCGCCTGCCGCCTGCCGCCCTGCCGCCTGCCGCCTGCCGCCTGCCGCCTGCCGCCTGTCGCCTGTCGCCTGCCGCCTGTTGCCTGCCGCCTGCTGCCTGTTGTCTAGCCTGCGGCCTGTCGCCTGCCGCCTTCGCTTTTTTTTTTTTTTTTTTGCTGCCTGTGCCTGCCCGCCTGTCAGCCTCGCCGCCTGCCGATCCTGCCGCCTGCCGCCTGCCGCCTGTCAGCCTCCCCGCCCGCCGCGCCTGTCAGCCTAGCCTGTCAGCCTGCCGCCTGCCGCCTGGTCGCCGGCCCGCCGCCTGCCCGCGCTGCCGCCCGCCGCCTGCCGCCCGCCGCCTGCTCAGCCTGCCGCCTGCCGCCTGCCGCCTGCCGCCTCGCCGCCCGCCGCCTGCCGCGTCAGCCTGTTTACCTGCCGCCCTGTCGCCTGCCGCCTGCCGCCTCAGGTCGCCTGCCGCCTGCCGCCTGCCGCCTGCTCGCCTCCGCCGCCCGCCGCCTGCCGCCTGCCGCCTGCCGCCTGCCGCCTGCCGCCTGTTGCCTGTCGCCTGCCGCCTGTCGCCTGCGCCTGCCGCCCTGCCGCCTGCCCGCCCGCCTGTCGCCTGCCGCCTGCCGCCTGTCGCCTGCCTGCCTGCCATCTGCCGCCTGTCAGCCCTGCCGCCTGCCGCCTGCCGCCTGCCGCCTGCCGCCTGCCGCCTGCCGCCCGCCGCCTGCCGCCTGCCGCCGCCTGCCGCCTGCCGCCTGCCCCTACGCCGCCTGCCGCCTGCCAGCCTGCCGCCCGCCGCCTGCCGCCTGCCGCCTGCCGGCCTGCCGCCTGCTGCCAGTTGCCTGTTGCCTGTTGCCTTTTTTTTTTTTTTTTTTTTTTTTTTGTTTTGTTTTTGTTTTTTTTTTTTTTTTTTTTTTTTTTTTTTTTTTTTTGCTGGGTTTGCCGCCTGCTGCTGTTGCTTGTTGCCTGTTGCCTGTTGCCTGCCAGCCTGGGCTCTTTTGCCTGGATGCCGCTCAGTTGCCTGGCGCCTGCCAGCCTGTCGCCGGTCGCCTGCCGCCTGCTGCCCTGCCGCGCTGCCGCCTGCCGCCTGGCCAGCCTGTCGGCCTGCCGCCTGTTGCCTGTTGCCTGCCGCCTGTTGCCTGTTGCCTGTAGCCTGTCGCCTGCTGCCTGTCTGTTGCCTGTTGCCTGTCAAGCCCGCCGCCCTCCAGCCTGTTGCCTGTTCAGCCTGCCGCCCGTCGCCTGCCGCCTGCCCGCCTGCTTGCCCGTCAGCCCGGTCGCCTGGCAAGCCCGCCAGGGCCTGTCGCCCGACAGCGCACTCAGCAGCCCGTTGCCCAAACCGCCCGTCGCCCGTCGCCTTCGTCGCCTGTTAGGCTGCCGATAGCAAGGCCCGCCAGTTGCCTGTTGCCTGTTGCCTGTTAAAGCCTGTTGGCTTGTTGCCTGTTGCCTGTTGCCTGTTGCCTGTTGCTGTTTGCCGCCTGTTGCCTGCCTGTTGCCTGTTGCCTAAGTTGCCTGCTGCCTGTTGCCTGTTGCTCTTGCCTGTTGCCTGTTGCCTGTTGCTCTGTTGCTCTGTTGCCTGTTGCCTGTTGCCTGTTGCCTGTTGCCTGTTGCCTGTTTGCCTGTTGCCTGTTGCCTGGGTTGCCTGTTGCCTGTTGCCTGTCAGCCTGCCGCCTGCCGCCTGCTGCCTGCCGCCTGTTGCCTGTCGCCTGCCGCCTGCTGCCTGCCGCCTGTTGCCTGCCGCCTGCTGCCTGCCGCCTGCCGCCTGTCAGCCTGTTGCCCTGTTGCCTGTTGCCTGTTGCCTGTTGCCTGCTGCCTGTTGCCTGGTTGCCTGTTGCCTGTTGCCTGGTTGCCTGTTGCCTGCCAGCCGCCTGCTGCCTGGTTGCCTGTTGCCTGCTGCCTGCTGCCTGGGTTGCCTGTTGCCTGGTGCCTGTTGCCTGCCGCCTGTTGCCTGCTGCCTGTTGCCTGTTGCCTGCTGCCTGTTGCCTGTCAGCCTGCTGGTTGCCTGTTAGCCTGCCTGCTGCCTGCTGCCGCCTGTTGCCTGTCGCCTTTGCCGCCTGTTGCCCGTCGCCTGCCGCCTGCCGCCAGTCGCCTGCCGCCTGCCGCCTGCCAGCCTGTCAGCCTGTTGCCTGTTGCTGCCAGTTGTTTGTCTGCCTGTCGCCTGTTGCCTGTTGTCTGTTGCCTGTCAGCCTGTTGCCTGCTTGCCTGTCAGCCCGTTGCCCGTCGCCCGTCGGTCGCCGCCTGTTGCCCGCCTGCCTGCCGCCTTTGCCTGTTGCTCTGCTGCCTGCTGCCTGTTGCCCGTCAGCCCGTCGCCCGTCAGCCTGCCAGCTCCGTCAGCCTGCCGCTGTCAGCCCGTCCGCACTGTCGCCTGTCGCCCGCCGCCCGTCGCCTGCCGCCCGCTCTTGTTGCCTGTTGCCTGTTGCCTGTTGCCTGCTAGCCTGCTGCTTGTCGTTTGCCGCCTGCCGCCTGCCGCCTGCTTGTTGCCTGTTGCCTGCTTGCCTGTTGCCTGGGTTGCCTGTTGCCTGTTGCCTGGGCCAGCCTGTTGCCTGTTGCTCTTGTTGCCTGTTGCCTTGTTGCCTGTTGCCTGTTGCCTGT
>NW_024573764.1:0-6163 GCF_018153835.1 Drosophila eugracilis | reverse complement strand
AGTTTCTTCATGTGCGACTGGGAACATACTCACATAGCTTGCTTTTAATGCATGCTCTGTATTTGAAAGGTTCCGTTGAATGCTCAACGAACGCGAATTCCCTCCAAGACCTAGTATTCAGACCGTCAATAATGGGGATACTTGGGCTTGTAGTGTCGGTGTGCGCCGGATGCCATACGATAAGGAGAAGAGATTGGATGTGATTTTGACCTATATTTTTGTTCGCGCGATTGGCGTTGCCCGCCCTCACCCTGATATTAACTTAACTTTAAAAATATTATCAGCTATGCTTAAAGAAGATTTGTGCCAAATGTGAAAAGGCAAAAGAGGAAGGTAAAAAATTTTTCCTGTATTTGATGTTGTCTTTATGGACCAATTTCATGATGAGACTGTGGTCCTATGTCCGCTTCGGGCCACCCTTTCTCTTCACAATGAAGAGTTTGCTGCCTAGACGCCTGTTGATTTTTTACCAGACTTTTTCACCAACTGAACACCTTCTGTTCCAAGTATTTCCCGTTCCTGAGTCCCAAGGATCTTTATCTTACTTAACTCATAATGGGGTTCATCCGACCAGTTTTTGAATTACGTCATTGGCCTTGGTCATCGACGGACCGAATGATAGATTTGTTGTAATTCGGCTGTACAAGATTAGTTCGACTGTGTCACTGATGCCTTATCACTTAAGGTATCTAGCAAGTTTCACTAGAGTGTTGTGGAAACGCAAACGTTCAATTTGTCCAAGGTTTGCCCGTGGAGGGGGCGCATTCGAGATGCTCACGCCGAAATGGTTTTCCAGCATGGATGGTGGCGAAATTCAACGATGGTTCGTTGCTCCAATATATGACCTTAAGGGAAAACATTCAAGAGTTGGTAGTGCTGGTTTAATGTCCTCTATGGTTCTAGAGGGGGGATAGCCGATCCAGTACCTTGCAGAGAATTTGTCAATGGGATGTAAGAAAACATTTTTTATCCGAAGATGCCCATGTGTAATATCCCAACCTGACGTTATCAGTGTTTTCCAAGCTCCTGCTTTTTGGGATGCCTTTCGTCATATTTGAAGCTTTAGTTAACATGTTTTGCCAGTTAGAAGGATGATTTAGCTAACTAATATTGGTAAAGTAGTACTGAGAGTACCCCATGCAGATATTTTTGGCCAGAGCCCCCCTGTTGTGTTCATAGTGCGGACAGAATTTTTCTCCGGATTGCAAAATGTCCGTGTTACACGATTTACAATACCACCGTACTTGTGGTTGGAAATTGGCGCATTAAAGTCTGTATCATTGCGAGGTGCAATCGCAATGGATGGCGTTTGCCGCCCCTAGAACAATCAAATCTGCGAGCTCATTGAGTAATGACTCTTTGCAGGAGAAGCTGATGCTTGCCCTTGCTTCCAAAGAGGACAAAGCTGCGTTTTTGCGGAAAGTGCCTCCAGAGTTATCTCGTTTTGAAGCAAATTTGGCGCTTCATCTCGTTGCTTCAACGTGGGGTCAGTGACAGTCACTGTGGAATCGTGGCTGCACTTGTGAAAAAAGCTTCTTCCTCTCCCGTAGAACGTTAAAAGCTGTTGGCCCGAGGGCAATTCGTGACATGTTGGTCTTTGCCGGGCTGAAAAATTTTAGCGCCGGACTCGTCGATGCGGGCTTTCCACCTCTTGATTAGATTCGATTGATTCCGATATCAGTGAAGGTCAATGGTTGGTGTCAGTGTATTTATATCTTTTACTGCATATAAATAGTGGCGTAATTTGGCCAATGCCCAAACTATACACAGCTCCCTTTCAATAGAAGCAATTAACTTCCCTGTCCTTAAGTGTCCTAGAGACGATCATTGTTATAGTTGGGATAGCACACTCGCGCCAATGCCGTACGCATGCCAGAGGCATCTGTCGTTAAATGCCTTCTGGTGGTCGGGTACAGGATGACATCCTCAGACGCCAGAATGTTACGCAGTTTTTGGAAAGCCGGGCGTTGGGGCTCGCTGAACTGCACCTGGATGTTCTATGGATCTGTGTCGACTGACACTTCCAAGTTCCCCTTTCAAGATCTGTGATGGGCCGAGCTATGGATGCAAAATCTTTATGAAGAATCTCTATAATAGCTAGCCAAGCCAAAATGATCTGACCTCGAATATGTTCTTAGGCTCTGGGAATTCCCTGAATGGCTTTTGTATTTTTCTGGGTCAGGTGGTAGCCCCGTTATTGGTGACTATAAACCCTAAGAATTTAACGCTTTTCTTGAAGAACAGACTCTCTGTTGATACCCTCATATTTGCATCATTCTGAGAAGATTAATCTACGTGCCGGATGTGGGAGTTTTCGACCTCTGAAAGACAGATAACATCATCAACCAAAGACACAAAGCAAAATTTGCTGAAGAAATCTGCTCTCGCAGTATGTCGTCTATCGTTCTTTGGAAATGCTGGCATTTATCCTCAAATGGCATTCTGCGAAACCTCGTGCCTTCTCCATTTCATTTGGAAAAGGAGGAGTCTCTTTCAATGCGTTCTGTCAGCGTTATTTGGTGTAGCCAGATTTTAAATCGTGAGCGTTGTAAGTATTTCGCCTTCGGCACTATCCTGTTTAGTATCTATAAAAGAGGGATATTTGGCATTCATGGGATGAACGATCAGGTATTGTCCCTTTCAATTCAATTTGCGAAAGTCCAATACGAGGTCGCATACAGCCGCCCGTTTCGTCGGTGCCCTTTTTGTCTACAACCCATATCGGTTATTGTAGGGGGATCTTGACTTCTGGATTATGCCATTTTTAGGAGTTTCTGCAGGATCTCGCCAGTTAACGAAATCGCTGCGCCCATTGGGTATGCTAGAGCTTGGCATAAATGGGCTCCTCATCAACGACTTCTATCGGCTACCACCGATGTGTGCTATGCAAAAGGTAAAGCCCCGGTTGGGGTCCGGCAAGGCTTTTTCCTGTCGCGGAGCATTGTTAAAAAATTTCTTTCTGACCAAAGGTGGTGCATCTGAGCGTACCCACTTCGGTGAAATTGATATCAGGTAACGGGTGGAAAAATCAATTTTCTCCCTCTTTGTTGCCCCATTCTTGATGGGCGGAGGCGAATGGCTAGTGATGCTCCCGCCTGTTTAAGAAGGTCGAGGCCTGCCTGTATTGTAAGCGTAAAGGAAGATGAGTCGGTAAGATGAAGAAGTGCTGCCCTTCAATCGAAGTGACACGGAAGCTCTACGTGATTGTGGTGTTGCCCGTGGCGAAGTGAGCGAATCGAAGGCTTTCACCGGGACGCATTGCAATCCTTCCAAACGCGGTCGGATGGAAATTTTTCGAGGCGCCCGTGGCGGGTCAGCTATGTTCAATATTTATTATCCGCTACTCTTCGTCTGATGACGGGCAGCAGGGATTTTCCTCAAAAAGTGGACTACGTCTGAATCGTATTCGCAAATAGCATGATCTGGTGATCTCTGCTACTGCGTTGGACGTGATGTTGGCGAGATTCCCTTCTCCGATCTGAGGCTTTGGGACGTGATTTACCCTTTGCTGTTGTTTCTAGGAGCGCCTGTGCGCTCAGACGTTGCCGGTCTCCTATTCCCTGATAGGGTGGAGCTTGGGCAGGAAATGCCAACTTTTGCAGAGGGGTCGACTCCATCGGCTCGCCAGTATACGATTGCTGCATTTTTGTGTGCGGGTCAGAATGTACTGCCTGCAGATGAACTTGTTTGGTATAATGGGATTTTTATTAATACCAAATGGTGGTCTGTCTGGGAAAAATTTCTATCCAGCTGGCGTTTTCTTAGCTCTTGGACTCGTCTTACGTCCCTATCCTCTAAACTCTTTGCAAACGATGTTGCGAACGTGTACCTTTCGTGGTTTGATTCCACTTCTTGCGCTAATGGGGAAGCGGTCGGCTGTCCCTCTGGCTCATTACGAGAAGAGGACATCAAAATAGCTGCAGGCCCGAAATAAATACGCGGAGCGCATCGTCCCGAATTTATTGGCAGATTTCTTTGCCGCCGATGTTCTCATACGACATCGTGGCTTTAGCTGATGAGGTGGTGAGTTTTTCAACCTCATCGTAATATTGCAGGGTGTAGGCTTCCCTGTCTGAGTGTGCCCATCTCCTGTTAATTACGTGGATCAAGCTGCTTGTCACTGTAAGTAAAATCCAGACGGTCTATGATCGCGTCAAAATTTAAAAATTGTGTCCAAAGGATGACAACACTGCGTCAGCAGGGCCTCTGCTACTTCTTATGATAATCACTGAGAAGTAATGGCGTGAACTATTATTGTCGTCTAAATAGCAGCTGCGGTGGAGGCGGCTCTGTGCCTCACGAAACATATGCCTCCTGTGCCCCCGCAAACTCGGCCAGGACTCCTGACAGCGTCCAGGGCTCGCCGGAACTGTGTCATTAATTTCTATGAAAGCATAAACCTTAATTTCTGACGCTGGGGCCGGAACTTCGGGGCGTCGCAGCGCCAATTCGGGCCACTGGCTGGTTAATTCGATTACTTGTCTCAACTCTTGCTCCCTTGTGGGCCCGCGGCGCTGTCCAGCCAGGCGTTGTAATAGCCGCCTGCACTACTAATCTAAGCTTCAGGATCCAGCGATTCAACCGTTTTGCCCGCTGGGAGTTTCCGCGCGTGTTTTTGGAGTGGAAGCTCGAAGGGGAGTTCTTCACTATCGACCCTGAATCGCTAGCGTATTGCTTTAACGCTTATATATCAGAAATGGCATGAGCTCACCTTATACGCACATATAGGGATTAGAAAACGGGGACACAGAGCCGCCAAAATAGAGGAGCTCATTATAATTCACCTAGTTAATTTTAAGGGTAGTAGATACGCAACGTGCCCTTATAAAAATTAGTGTGATTGAATGTACAAAAAAATTACAATATTGAAAATTATAAGAGAGATAACAAGACTCGGACAAATAGACTGACACATAGCCAAAATATTCCAAATAAGAAAAATTAATGAATTTAACGATATTTTTTACATATTCATTTTTTGTTAACCAAATCGCGAATTTAATCGGATCGAGTCGCTTATCCTCGTATTATTTTTTATTAATCAAGTTCTACTCTGCAGACTGGATTGAGAAATATTTGAATGGGGTGCACCCATTTATGTACTGTGGTTTCTTTTTCCTCACAAGAATGTAAAGTTATCCAAGCGAAACCGTTGGGTTTTTTATCGTTGAGCCAGAGATTATACTTGTGCAAGCGCGGCCTGAGGTGGTCTCGATGGTCGCACTGTCTAGGGTGGGTCTTCTTAGAGAAATTAATTTGTGGTTGATGGGCCGCGGCTGAGGGGTCCCCTGGCGGCCACACTATTTGGGGTGGTCTTCAGAGATGAATTAATCTGGTTGATGGAGGCGCGGCCTGGAGTGGTCCCTCGGTGGCCGCACCGTCTAGGGGTGGTCTTCATATAGATGCCCGCTTGTGGGCGCGGGGAAGCGGTCGCTTTAGGGAGCGCCCGTTGCACAACAATTGGCAGCCAGCAGCTAGTGGTTGCCCCCTTGGGTGCGGGGATGGCGTTCGCACTCACATGAGGGTGAGCCGCTGGAAGCGCTGCTTAGATCCGCCTCCGTAAACGCGCGGAGGTAGCCTGTGTACCGCTGGGTCGCACCTGCTGAAGCCCGCTCAGTAGTGTGGTGCGGGGGAGGAGGGCGACTTGTACTCGTATGCTGGAGATCG
Source organism: Drosophila eugracilis (assembly GCF_018153835.1). Classification (NCBI taxonomy): domain Eukaryota; kingdom Metazoa; phylum Arthropoda; class Insecta; order Diptera; family Drosophilidae; genus Drosophila; species Drosophila eugracilis. The sequence goes on along the minus strand of NW_024573764.1, from coordinate 496 downwards.
GGGATCCCTTGCTGGCAGAGGCCGGATAGCTGTGCCTTCACTTGCTGATTAGGATGACTTATGTTGGGAGGAAACTGCCCCTTCGCCTGCTGGCCTCAGACTCAGTCAGTACAAAAATAATAAGAGATATTTAACGGCGGTTGCCGGCGTTCTTCAATACTTTACGGAACTTGTGTTCTTTATTCGTACCGCATGGAGCGAACGGAAGCAAAAAAGAAAGATGGCGACAAACAGTGGCCGGCCTTAAACATCGGATTATTTTCTTAGCGATACTTTTCCAAGTGTGGGCGTATGCGAACTAAAATTAGAGTTGACAAAAAGAAACTCATAGCGCCACGCAAATATGCTGTGGTTTGCCGGCCCATGCACGAGCATACGGCCAAAAAGCCGCGTCAGCGCCACTGACCGCAGCTGGGCTTCGGACATTCACGATCCTCCGCCTCCCGTCCGGTAGCACTCCAGTTAACACATAACATATCAAAAAATACCTAATTAA
>NW_024573763.1:0-1704 GCF_018153835.1 Drosophila eugracilis | reverse complement strand
AAAAAAGCAAAATTTGGACAAAGATTAAATTTCCCGACTTCGGCCACAACAGGTTTATGGGGTGAAAGTGAGAGGTCAGCGCAAAGCTGCACAAAACAGTCTTTGACTTAGCTCTAAGGACTTGTTTTTGGCTGAATTATGAAATAAAACCCAAGAAAAATGAATTTATTTGTGTTTTGGCCCTTTTTCCAAAAAATTGACCCCGACCTGTCAAAAGCAAAAATTTGGACAAAAATTTAATTTCCGACTTCGGCCACAAAGTTCATGGGGTGAAAGTAGAGGTCAGAAAGCTACAAAACAGTCTTTGACTTAGCTCTAGGACTTGTTTTGGCTGAATTATGGAATAAAAACCAAGAAAAATGAGCAATTTGTGTTTTGGCCTCTTTTTCAAAAAAATGAACACCTTTGTGACCCAAAAAAGGGAAATTTTTATCCAAAAATTAAATTTCCGACTTCGGCCACAAAAGTTTATGGGGTGAAAGTAGAGGTCGAAAGCTGCACAAAACAGTCTTTGACTTAGCTCTAGGACTTGTTTTGGCTGAATTATGGAATAAAAACCAAGAAAAATGAGCAATTTGTGTTTTGGCCTTTTTTCCAAAAATTGATGACCCCCGACCTGTCAAAAAAGCAAAAATTTGGACAAAAATTTAATTTCCGACTTCGGCCACAAAAGTTAATGGGGTGAAAGTAGAGGTCGAAAGCTGCACAAAACAGCCTTTGACTTAGCTCTAGGACTTGTTTTGGCTGAATTATGGAATAAAAACCAAGGAAAATGAGCAATTTGTGTTTTGGCCTATTTTCCAAAAATTTATGACCCCCGACCTGTCAAAAAGCGAAAATTTCGCCAAATATTAAATTTCCGACCTCGGCCACAAAAGTTTATGGGGTGAAAGTAGAGGTCGAAAGCTGCACAAAACAGTCTTTGACTTAGCTCTAGGACTTGTTTTGGCTGAATTATGGAATAAAAACCAAGAAAAATGAGCAATTTGTGTTTTGGCCTTTTTTCAAAAAATTAATGACCCCCGACCTGTCAAAAAACCTAAAATTTTGACAAATATTAAATTTCCGACTTCGGCCACAAAAGTTTATGGGGTGAAAGTAGAGGTCGAAAGCTGCACAAAACAGTCTTTGACTTAGCTCTAGGACTTGTTTTTGGCGGAATTATGGAATAAAAACCAAGGAAATGAGCAATTTGTGTTTTTGGCTATTTTCAAAAATTGCTGACCCCGACCTGTCAAAAAAGGACCAGCAAAATTTGGCAAAAATTTAAATTTCGACTTCGGCCACAAAAGTTTATGGGGGTGAAAGTAGAGGTCAAAAAGCTGCACAAAACAGTCTTTTGACTTAGCTCCAGGACTTGTTTTGGCTGAATTATGGAATAAAAACCAAGAAAAATGAGCAATTTGTTTTTTGGCCTATTTTCCAAAAATTGATGACTCCCGACCTGTCAAAAGCAAAAATTGGACAAATATTAAATTTCCGACTTCGGCCACAAAAGTTTATGGGGTGAAAGTAGAGGGTCAAAGCTGCACAAAACAGTCTTTGACTTAGCTCTAGGACTTGTTTTGGCGGAATTAGGAGTAAAAACCAAGGAAAATAGGTAATTTGCGTTTTTGTCCCCTTTTTTCCAAAAATTGACGACCCCGACCTGTCAAAAAGCAAAAATTTGGACAAAAATTAAATTTCCGACTTCGGCCACAAAAG
>NW_024573762.1:0-7849 GCF_018153835.1 Drosophila eugracilis | reverse complement strand
ACTTCATTCAATTACATATACTAGGCAACAGGCAACAGGCAGCAGGCAAGCAGGCAACAGGCAACAGGCTGGCAGGCAACAGGCGGCAGGCAGCAGGCGGCGAGCAGGCAGCAGGCAACAGGCAGCAGGCAACAGGCAACAGGCAGACAGAGCAACAGGCAACGGGAACCAGGAAGCAAAACAAAGCAACAAACTAACAAACAGCAAACAACAAACAACAAACAGCAAAACAACCAAGCAACAAACAAACAAACTAACAAACAACAAACAACAAGCAACAAGCAACAAGCAACAAGCAACAAACAACAAGCAACAAACAACAGGCAACAAGCAACAGGCAACAGGCAACAGGCAACAGGCAACAAGCAACAAACAACAAACAACAAACAACAAACAACAAACAACAAACAACAGAAGCAACAAACAACAAGCAACAAACCACTAGCAACAGGCAACAAACCAGCAAGCAACAAACAACAAACAGCAACAGCAAACTAACAAACAACAGAGCAACAGGCAAGCAGGCAGGCAGAGCTGAACAGGCCCAGGCGGCAGGCGGCCAGGCAACAGCAGGCAACAGCAGGCGGCAGGCGGCAGGCAGCAGGCGGCAGGCGGCAGGCCGGCAGGCGGCAGGCGGCCGGGCCGGCCAGGCGGCGAGGCAGGCGGCAGGCGGCAGGCGGCAGGCGGCAGGGCAACAGGCGGCGAGGCAACCCAGGCGAGCAGGCAACGGGCAGCGGGCGGCAGGCGGCAGGCGGCAGGCGGCAGGCGGACAGGCGGCAGGCGGCAGGCGGCAGGGCGGCAGGCGGCAGGCGGCAGGCGGCAGGCGGCAGGCAACAGGCGGCAGGCGGCAGGCAGCAGGCAGCAAGGCAGCCAAGCAACAGGCGGCAAGCGGCAGGCAGGCAACCAGGCAACAGGCAGCAGGCAGCAGGCAGCAGGCAACAGGCGACAGGCAACGGGCGGCAGGCAGCAGGCGGCAAGCAGCAGGCAACAGGCGGAGAGGCGGCAGGCGACGAGCCACAGGCGAACAGGCGAACGCAGGCGAACAGGCGAACAGGCCCCAACGGGCAACAGGCAACGGGCAACAGAGCAGCAGGCGGCAAGCGGCAGGCGGCAGGCGGCAGGCGGCAGGCAGGCAGGCGGCAGGCGGCAGGCGGCAGCTGAGGCGGCGGGCGGAGGCGGGCAGGCGGCAGGCGGCACCCAGGCAAGGCAGGCGGCAGGCAGGCGGCAGGCGGCAGGCGGCAGGCAACAGGCGGCAGGCGGCAGGCGGCTGGCGGCAGGCGGCAGGCGGCAGGCGGCAGGCGGCAAGGGCGGCAGGCGGCAGGCGGCAGGCGGCAGGCGGCAGGCAGGCACAGGCGGCAGGCGGCAGGCGGGCAGGCGGCCCAGGCGGCAGGCGGCAGGCAGGCGGCAGGCGGCAGGCGGCAGGCAGGCAACAGGCGGCAGGCGGCAGGCAGGCGGCAGGCGGCAGGCGGCAGGCGGCAGGGCGGCAGGCGGCAGGCGGCAGGCGGCAGGCGGCAGGCGGCAGGCGGCAGGCGGCGAGGCGGCAGGCGGCAGGCGGCAGGCGGGGCGGCGGGCAGGCTAGGCGGCAGGCGGCAGGCGGCAGGCGGCGGGCGGCAGGCGGCAGGCGGCAGGCGGCGCAGGCGGCAGGCGGCAGGCGGCAGGCGGCAGGCGGCGGGCGGGCGGCAGGCGGCAGGCGGCAGGCGGCGGAGCGGCAGGCGGCAGGCGGCAGGCGGACAGGCGGCAGGCGGCAGGCGGCAGGCGGCAGGCGGCACGGCGGCGGCAGGCGGCAGGCGGCAGGCGGCAGGCGGCAGGCGGCAGGCGGCAGGCGGCAGGCGGCAGGCGGCAGGCGGCAGGCGGCAGGCGGCAGGCGGCAGGCGGCGGGCGGCCAGGCGGCAGGCGCGGCAGGCGGCGGGCGGCAGGCGGCAGGCGGCGGGCGGCAGGCGGCAGGCGGCAGGCGGACAGGCGGCAGGCGGCAGGCGGCAGGCGGCAGGCGGCAGGCGGCAGGCGGCAGGCGGCAGGCGGCAGGCGGCAGGCGGCAGGCGGACGGGCGGCAGGCGGCGGGCGGCGGGCTGACGGGCGGCAGGCGGCAGGCGGCAGGCGGCAGGCGGCAGGCGGCAGGCGGCAGGCGGCAGGCGGCAGGCGGCAGGCGGCAGGCGGCAGGCGACGGGCGGCAGGCGGCAGGCGGCAGGCGGCAGGCGGCAGGCGGCAGGCGGCAGGCGGCCAGCGGCAAGGCGGCAGGCGGCAGGCGGCAGGCGGCAGGCGGCAGGCGGCGGGCGGCAGGCGGCAGGCGGCAGGCGGGCGGCAGGCGGCAGGCGACAGGCGGCAGGCGGCGGCAGGCGGCAGGCGAAGCAGGCGGCAGGCGGCGCAGGCGGCAGGCGGCAGGCGGCAGGCGTGCAGGCGGCAGGCGGCAGGCGGCAGGCTGACAGGCGGCAGGCGGCAGGCGGCAGGCGGCAGGCGGCAGGCAGCAGGCGGCAGGCGGCAGGCGGCAGGCAGGCGGCAGGCGGCAGGCGGCAGGCGGCGGGCTGACAGGCGACAGGCGAGCGGCAGGCGGCAGGCGGCAGGCGGCAGGCAGGCGGCGGGCGGCAGGCGGCAGGCGGCAGGCGGCAGGCGGCAGGCGGCAGGCGGCAGGCGGCAGGCGGCAGGCGGCAGGCGGCAGGCGGCAGGCGGCAGGCGACAGGCGGCAGGCGGCGGGCGGCAGGCGGCAGGCGGCAGGCGGCAGGCGGCGGGCGCGGCAGGCGGCAGGCGGCGGCGGCAGGCGGCAGGCGGCAGGCGGCAGGCTGACAGGCGGCAGGCGGCAGGCGGCGGGCGGCAACAGGCGGCAGGCGGCAGGCGGCAGGCGGCGGGCGGCGGCAGGCGGCAGGCGGCAGGCGGCAGGCGGCAGGCGGCAGGCGGCAGGCGGCAGCAGGCGGCAGGCAACAGGCGGCAGGCGGCAGGCGGCAGGCGGCAGGCGGCAGGCGGACAGGCGGCGCGGCGGCAGGCGGCAGGCGGCGGGCGACGCGGGCTGACGGGCGGCAGGCGGCGGGCCGGCGAGGCGACAGGCGGCGGCAGGCGGCAGGCGGCAGGCGGCAGGCGGCAGGCGGCAGGCGGCAGGCGGCGGAGCGGCAGGCAGCAGGCGGCGGCAGGCAGCAACGGGCGGCAGGCGGCAGGCGACAGGCGGCAGGCGGCAGGCGGCAGGCGGCAGGCGGCAGGCGGCAGGCGGCAGGCGGCAGGCGGCAGGCGGCAGGCGGCGGGCAGGCGGCAGGCGGCAGGCGGCAGGCGGCAGGCGGCGGGCGGCAGGCGGCAGGCGGCGAGCGGCGGGCGGCAGGCGGCAGGCGGCGCGGCGGCCGGCAGGCGGCGGGCGGCAGGCGGCAGGCGGCAGGCGGCCCAGGCGGGCGGCAGGCGGCGGAGGCGGCAGGCGGCAGGCGGCAGGCGGCAGGCGGCAGGCGGCAGGCGGCAGGCGGCGGGCTGACAGGCGGCGGGCGGCAGGCGGCAGGCGGCAGGCGGGCGGACGCGGCAGGCGGCAGGCGGCAGGCGGCAGGCGGCAGGCGGCAGGCGGCGGGCGGCAGGCGGCAGGCGGCGGGCGGCAGGCGGCAGGCGGCGGGCGGCAGGCGGCGGGCGGCAGGGCGGCAGGCGGCGGGCGAGGCGGCAGGCGGCAGGCGGCAGGCGGCAGGCGGCAGGCGGCAGGCGGCAGGGCAGGCGGCAGGCGGCAGGCGGCAGGCGGCGGGCGGCAGGCGGCAGGCGGCCAGGCGGCCCAGGCGGCAGGCGGCGGGCAGGCGGCGGGCGGCAGGCGGCCGGCAGGCGGCAGGCGGCAGGCGACGGGCGGCGGGCGGCGGGCGGCCGGCGGGCAGGCGGGCGACGGGCGGCAGGCGGCAGGCACGGCAGGCTGACAGGCGGCGGGCACGGCAGGCGGCAGGCGGCCCAGGCGGCAGGCGGCAGGCGACAGGCGGCAGGCGGCAGGCGGCAGGCGGCAGGCGGCAGGCGGCAGGCGGCAGGCGGCAGGCGGCGGGCGGCAGGCGGCAGGCGGCAGGCGGCAGGCGGCAGGCGGCAGGCGGACAGGCGGCAGGCGGCGGGCGGCAGGCGGCAGGCGGCAGGCGGCAGGCGGCAGGCGGCAGGCGGCAGGCGGCAGGCGGCAGGCGGCAGGCGGCAGGCGGCGGCGAGGCGGCAGGCTGACAGGCGGCAGGCGGCAGGCGGCAGGCGGCAGGCGGCAGGCGGCAGGCGGCAGGCGGCAGGCGGCGGGCGGCAGGCGGCAGGCGGCAGGCGGCAGGCGGCAGGCGGCAGGCGGAGGCAGCAGGCGGCGGGCGGCAGGCGGCAGGCGGCAGGCGGCAGGCGGCAGGCGGCAGGCGGCAGGCGGCAGGCGGCAGGCGGCAGGCGGACAGGCGGCAGGCGGCGGGCGACGGGCGGCAGGCGGCAGGCGGCAGGCGGCAGGCGGCAGGCGGCAGGCGGCAGGCGGCAGGCGGCAGGCAGACAGGCGGCAGGCGGCGGGCGGCAGGCGGCAGGCGGCGGCGGGCGGCAGGCGGCAGGCGGCAGGCGGCAGGCGGCAGGCGGCAGGCGGCAGGCGGCAGGCGGCAGGCGGCAGGCGGCCGGGGCGGCAGGCGGCAGGCGGCGGGCGGCAGGCGGCAGGCGGCAGGCGGCAGGCGGCAGGCGGCAGGCGGCAGGCGGCAGGCGGCAGGCGGCAGGCGGCAGGCGGCAGGCGGCAGGCGGCAGGCTGACGGGCGGCAGGCGGCAGGCGGCAGGCGGCAGGCGGCAGGCGGCAGGCGGCAGGCGGCAGGCGGCAGGCGGCAGGCGGCAGGCGGCAGGCGGCAGGCGGCAGGCGGCAGGCGGCAGGCGGGCGGCAGGCGGCAGGCGGCAGGCGGCAGGCGGCAGGCGGCAGGCGGCAGGCGGCAGGCGGCAGGCGGCAGGCGGCGGGCGCGGCGGCAGGCGGCAGGCGGCAGGCGGCAGGCGGCAGGCGGCAGGCGGCAGGCGGCCGGCAGGCGGCAGGCGGCAGGCGGCAGGCGGCAGGCGGCAGGCGGCAGGCGGCAGGCGGCAGGCGGCGGCAGGCCGGCGGCAGGCGGCAGGCGGCAGGCGGCAGGCGGCAGGCGGCAGGCGGCAGGCGGCAGGCGGCAGGCGGCAGGCGGCAGGCGGCAGGCGGCAGGCGGCAGGCGCAGGCGGCAGGCGGCAGGCGGCAGGCGGCAGGCGGCAGGCGGCGGGCGGCAGGCGGCGGCAGGCGGCAGGCGGCAGGCGGCTGGCGGCAGGCGGCAGGCGGCAGGCGGCAGGCGGACAGGCAGGCGGCAGGCGGCAGGCGGCGGGCGGCAGGCGGCAGGCGGCCCGGAGGCGGCAGGCGGCCCAGGCGGCAGCGGCGGCGGGCGACGGCGGCAGGCGGCAGGCGGCAGGCGGCAGGCGGACAGGCGGCAGGCGGCAGGCGGGCGGCAGGCGGCAGGCGGCAGGCGGCAGGCGGCAGGCGGCAGGCAGCAGGCGGCCGGGCGGCAGGCGGCAGGCGGCAGGCCCCGGCAGGCGGCAGGCGCAGGCGGCAGGCGGCAGGCGGCAGGCGGCAGGCGGCAGGCGGCAGGCGGCAGGCGGCAGGCGGCAGGCGGCAGGCGGACAGGCGGCGGCGGCAGGCGGCAGGCGGCAGGCGGCAGGCGGCAGGCGGCAGGCGGCAGGCGGCAGGCGGCAGGCGGCAGGCGGCAGGCGGCAGGCGGCAGGCGGCAGGCGGCAGGCGGCAGGCGGCAGGCGACAGGCGGCAGGCGGACAGGCGGCAGGCGGCAGGCGGCAGGCGGCAGGCGGCAGGCAGCAGGCGGCAGGCAGCAGGCGGCAACAGGCGGCAGGCGGCTGGCGGCAGGCGGCAGGCGGCAGGCGGCAGGCGGCAGGCGGCAGGCGGCAGGCGGCAGGCGGCAGGCGAGCAGGCGGCAGGCAGCAGGCAGCAGGCGGCAGGCGACGGGCGGAAGGCAGCAGGCGGCAGGCAGGCGGCAGGCGGCAGGCGGCAGGCGGCAGGCGGCAGGCGGCAGGCGGCAGGCGGCGGGCGGCAGGCGGCAGGCGGCAGGCGGCAGGCGGCAGGCGGCAGGCGGGCGGCGGGCGGCAGGCGGCAGGCGGCAGGCGGCAGGCGGCAGGCGGCAGGCGGCAGGCGGACAGGCGGCAGGCGGCAGGCGGCAGGCAACAACGCAGGCGGCCGAAGCGGCAGGCGGCGGACGACGCAGGCGCAGGCGAAGCAGGCGGCGCGGCAGGCGGCAGGCGGCGAGGCGGACGGGCTGACGGAGCGGCAGGCGGCAGGCGGCAGGCGGCAGGCGGCAGGCGGCCCGGGCGGCAGGCAGCAGGCAACCCAGGCAACAGGCAACAGGCAGCAGGCGGCAGGCAACAGGCCGGCAGGCGGCAACGGCAGGCGGCGGGCGGCAGGCTGACGGCGGCAGGCGGCTGACGGGCGGCAGGCCGCAGCGGCAGGCGGCAGGCGGCAGGCGGCAGGCGGCAGGCGGCAGGCGGCAGGCAACAGGCGACAGGCGACAGGCAACAAGGCGGCAGACAGCAGGCAGCCAGGCAAACAGGGCAACAGGCGGCAGGCGGCAGGCGGCAGGCAACAGGCAACAGGCAACAGGCAACAGGCAACAAACTGGCGGGCAACAGGCAACAGGCAGGCAGGCGGCAGGCGGCAGGCGACAGGCGGCAGGCGGCGGCAGGCGGCGGGCAGCAGGCGGGCCGGCAGGCGGCGGGCGGCGGGCGGCGGGCGGCAGGCGGCCCAGGCGGCAGGCGGCAGGCGGCAGGCGGACAGGCGGCAGGCGGCAGGCGGCGGGCGGCAGGCGGCGGGCTGACAGGCGGCCGGCGGCAGGCAGGCAACGGCAGGCGGCAGGCGGCAGGCGGCACGCGACAGGCGGCGGGCGAAGCGGCAGGCGACAGGCGGCGGGCGGCAGGCGGCGGGCGGCAGGCGGCAGGCGGCGGCGGCAGGCGGCAGGCGAGCGGGCGGCAGGCGGCAGGCGGCAGGCAGCAGGCGGCGCAGGCGGCAGGCGGCGGCAGGCGGCAGGCGGCAGGCAGCAGGCGGCAGGCGGCAGGCGGCAGGCGGCGACAGGCGGCAGGCGGCCGGCGGGGCGGCCGGGCGGACAGGCGGCAGGCGGCAGGCTGACCAGGCGGCAGGCGGCAGGCGGCAGGCAGCAGGCAACAGGCAACAGGCGGCAGGCGGCAGGCGGCAGGCGGCAGGCGGCAGGCGGCAGGCGGCAGGCGGCAGGCGGCAGGCGGCAGGCAGCAGGCGGCAGGCGGCAGGCGGCAGGCTGCAGGCGGCAGAGCGGCAGGCGGCAGGCGGCGGCCGGCAGGCGGCAGGCGGCAGGCGGCAGGCGGCAGGCGGAGGCGGCCCAGGCGGCAGGCGGCGGGCGGCAGGCGGCGGCTGACGGCGGCAGGCGGCAGGCGACAGGCGGCAGGCGGCAGGCGGCAGGCGGCAGGCGCCGGAGGCAGGCGGCAGAAGCGGCGGCAGGCGGCGGGCGGCAGGCGGCGGGCGGACGGCGGCAGGCGGCGGCGGCAGGCGGCAGGCGGCAGGCGGCAGGCGGCAGGCGGCGGGCGGCTTGCTGACGGCGAGGAGGCGGCGGGGGCGGCGGGACCGACAGGCGGCAGGCGGCGGAGGCCCCAGGCGGCAGGCGGCAGAGCCGACGGGCGGCCCACGGGCGGCAGGCGGCAGGCCTGACGGCGAGCAGCGGCCCGGGCGGCGGGCTGACGGGCTGATAGGCAGCAGGCGGCAGGCGGCAGGCAGGCGACGGGCGGCGGGCGCGTACAGGCTGACAGGCGGCGGGCGGCCCGGGCCCGGCAGGCGGCGGGCGGCGGGCTGACACGAGGCCGGCAGGCGGCAGGCGCGGCAGGCGGCAGGCAGCAGGCGGCAGGCGGCAGGCGGCAGGCGGCAGGCGGCAGGCGGCAGGCGGCAGGC
>NW_024573761.1:0-39322 GCF_018153835.1 Drosophila eugracilis | reverse complement strand
TAGTTATTACTTTGAGGTTCGATAGAGAACGAGCTCCATCAAGCAAGGATATGAAAGGCGGAAATTATCTTTTGGATGCCCTGGTCGAGGAAGTCCACACTGGATCTGTACAAAACTATTCCACCGTCTTATTTTGCACTTGAATCACTATCATTGTGGAGGCTGTCTGAGGTGCCCAGTTACCATATCCAGAGGTGTGTGCCTTTTGAAGCCTTTATAGTAAGTACTTTTACTAAAGAATCTTTCCTTTGATGCAACAACATATTTTCCCAGGCTCATCCTGCCCACTGTGTGGCCGAACCAACTGAGGGACTTTAATCCGCAGATTACCGCATATTTGATAATATTGCATCTACGGCAGCAGTGAGATGTATAATCGCGGCCTTCTACTTATAGTTTTGAATGCCAGTGGCGAGATAAAAATGAAGTTTACGAGGGGGTTCCTATTGGGGATCGGGATGAATACCATTCTATCGTGTCGACTACCAGGGTGTGATTAGTGAGGTGGAAGATCAGCTGCACATCTGCACGGCTTATATCACTTTACAAGATCTTGAACGATAGGTGAGTGAGAAGGTCAATATAAATATAAAGGTCAATATCTATTTGGCAAACTTTTTTTGCAGACCCACTGTCAACCAAGAAATTTCTGACAGTGATACGCTCTTTTGAGAGCCCATTAAGTATTTTATGTATCAGTGGTCAGGCGTGAGGGATATTATTCTGTCTCACCACAATGTGGATGTAGGTTTAAGGTTGTTTTTTAAAGGGCTTTTTTTAATAACTTCTTACTTCGTAAGGTGCCGATGGAACTTTCCACACAATCAGTTCTCACCTCGTCGTCATGATAACGAGGGCCAAACTGCTCGTTTAGCATACGGTAGTAAATGGAGAGTTTGTTTACGATGAGCAGGTCATACGGTTGGAAAATCTGCTGAATGCGGTAAAGCACCAAGAGAAAGCAAGTGAAATTTCCAATTAAAATAACTTCATTTCTAGGTACAAGTTGAGGCTCCAATAAGCACCTTCCCGGCCAGGATATTGATATAGGCATCAGTACCAAGCCCTACTCTTATGTGGGACTCAGGATCGCTGGTGGACCAAAATGCCAATGCCCTGGGGAAGTGGGCACGGACTTGACCCACAAACAACTGACTGGATGCCCTGCGATCATACGAGAACTGAGCGATGAACACTCCAGTGGGATCACCAGGCAAGGAATCTGGTGTGATAACCATGTCCAACACGGATTACTTTGTCGAAAAGGGAAGCTGAGAGCAGTCCTGCCTTGGGACGAGAGGGTTCCACTGGTCCCGGAGGGAAGATAAGCACTACCTGTGAGAAAAACCGACATTGGACCCGCCCCACAAGATCCAGGTTAATACCTTGCCTCCAGGCAAAGGGCGATGCGTTTTCCTACACCCCAAGCCCTTCTGGCACAATCAAGGATCCAGGATGCGTGATCCTGCGGATACGTGGCTCTTCTTGAACATCTCGGCCAGCAGTGATGGAAGGAACTCCATCCACAGAAGGATTCCAGTGAAATGACTTCTTGGGTAGTTCCGCCTTTTTGCTTTAGATCCTGTTAATGGCCTTGGTTTATCTCCGGTAAAATGGAGCGCATACAGGAGTTCTATATAACCACCGGAGTTGCCTATTCCATAAGGAGGGGTAAGTCTTACATAGACTTTTCGATAGTCTTAAAAAATAACACTGATTTCCAGATGAACTCATTGCCATTCCGTTCGTTGTACAACAACAGGGACAGCGATTTGAACGTGGAGGTTACCTTTTACAACTCGGCCCTGGACTTTGACTTCCCCCAGCTAGATCCCAAGGCCACAAACCAGCCAAGTAAGTTATCCTTGATAGTTCCAAGTTTTTGAAAATCCTTAAACTTAATGATTCTTACAGAGGTGGAGCTCTACAGGCGTCGATCCCTGCAGGTGCCGGGTAGATCAGCCCGCTCAGTATCCTTTTTATCGTAACACCAAAGCGAGTTGGTTCTCTGTTGGTCAGGCAATGGGCTGCTTCTTCCCAAGCTGGCGACACAGTGGAGCAAAATCTGCTGGTGGAGCATCCTGGAGCCACGGAACGGGTTAACAGGGGCTTCCTTTTCGAACTGAACTCAAATGCCCAAAATAGGAGGAATGTTACCATTGCGGTTCCACGAAATGCAATTCCAGAATCCACGCGAATCGAGGTGTCAGCCGTTGGAGATCTGATTGGCAGTTTGGTGGGCAATCTGGACAGCCTCATCCTCCTGCCAACGGGCTGCGGTGAACAGACCATGGTGAACTTTGTGCCCAACTTGATGGTTCTACGCTACCTGGGAGTAAGTTAATATCAGGAAAGTTGTTCTAAAATTAAATGTTAAAAAATCTTTTTTCCAGCGCCTTCGCCAACTTACTCCAGAAGTGGAACTCCGTGCAACGAACAATCTGGCTGTTGGCTATCAAAGAATTCTTTATTATCGCCATGAGAATGGTGCTTTTAGTGCCTTCGGATTAGATGCCAAGAGGAGCTCCACCTGGCTGACTGCTTATGTGGCTCGATCCCTCCGACAGGCGGCTCCCTTCACCCAAGTGGATAGCAATGTCCTACAGAAGGCACTGACTTATCTGGGAAGTGTTCAGTCGGCAAATGGCGGGTTCGAAGAGCGTGGCGATGTCTTTGAGAGATTCGGCGATGATGGCATCAGTCTAACCGCCTTTGTGACCTTGGCTCTAATGGAAAATGTGGTAAGTAACACGGGCGACTAGCAATGAAATAGGAATTATCTCATAATTGGTCTAGGATCTCTATCCGGAATACCGGAATAATATCAACAAAGCCCTGGACTTTATCACCAGAGGCTTGGATGGGTCCAACAATCTGCATGCCATGGCCTTGGGCACTTATGTGCTCTCTCGGGCCAATCATAATGCGAAGGCAGCTTTCCTTCAGCGGTTGGACTCGATGGCTACCAACAAGGGTAAGCTAATCCATTTTCAAGAAGGTTATTTATTAATAAAGGGAATTCTATTAAGATGGTCGGAAATGGTGGAATAAGACAGCTCCCGCTGGTGAACAGCAGTCACCCTGGTACAATGCCACCCGGAGTGTCAACATTGAGATCTCCGCTTATGCCGCCTTGGCCCTTTTGGAAAACAACTTGGTGGGCGATGCCCTGCCCGTCTTGAACTGGCTAATGGATCAGCGAAATCCTAAAGGTGGCTTTGTGGCATCTCAGGATACGGTTGTGGGCCTACAAGCGCTCCTCGTGTTTGCCGAACGCTTCTCAAGTCAAGGAAATAATCTCCAAATCGGTTTTCATTATGGAGAAGGTGCCGAAACGATAATTAATGTGAATGCCGAAAACTCACTGGCTCTGCAAACAGTAGAGGTGAGCTTAAATATAGTTTGTCTAACTAATGATAGGATTAATGTTTAATCGTCATCTTTTTTAGCTGCCTAACAACCTCAAAAACCTGAGCGTTTCGGCCACTGGACGGGGCATGGCCTTGGCCCAGGTCAGCTACACTTACAACACGAATGTGACCAGTGCCTGGCCACGATTTGTACTCGATCCCACTGTGAATAGAAACTCCCATGCGGACTACCTTCATCTATCGGCCTGCACCAGCTTTGTTTCCGTGGCGGGCGAGGATGAACAGCGATCCAATATGGCCGTGATGGAAGTGCAACTGCCCAGTGGCTTTGTTGTGGACAGGGATACACTTCCCACCCTGGAATCGAGTGAGCGCATCAAGAAGGTTGAGACCCAGAACAGGAACACAAAGGTGGTTATATACTTTGATTACCTGGACAGGAGGGAGGTCTGTCCCACGCTGCACGCCTACAAGACCGTCAAGGTCACCAAGCATCGACCTGTGGCTGTGGTCATGTATGACTACTACGACAGCGGTAGGTTTAACGAATTTTAATCAAGATAATAAATTTATATATTTAAAAATCATTTTTAGCTCGTCGGGCTAGGCAGTTCTATAGGGCGCCCAAGTCGAACATCTGCGACATCTGTGAGCACGCCAACTGCGGTGACCTCTGCGAAAAGGCTGAGAAACGCGCCGCCAAGCGACCTGATGACTACACGGCGATAGCGGGTCGGAATTCAGGACTTGACCTCCAATCTGTTCCACTCCTATCGGTGGCACTGTTGGTGCTCTTGAAGAGCCTCAGCTGTTAGACGATATTGTTATTGCCACGAAATGTGGAACCAACAAGGAAATCGAAGCTTTAACAAAACCCACTCACATAGTCCCTAAGCTAGCCTAATGAATGCCGTGAACTAAACCTGATCTAAGTACATCTAACGATGCTAAAGTGTTGCCAATAAAGTGTTATAACGTTTACTAAAACCTGAAAGAAGTGTGTGATTTCTAAAATTTACATAAATTTGCAATGTTCTAATTTTACAATTTCTACATTTTTACATTTTACTTTACTTATTTTACACGAAATGCAAGAAGCCGAAAAACAAAATATTTCTCAAATGTTCCCTTGACAGATACACATTTGCCGATTTAAATTTGACAGGGTAGAAGAAACTTTTTAAAAATAGAAAATAGAAATTTTAACACTTATCACACTAAGTCTAGTTCAGTATGCTAAATTCTAGGCACAGCCATAAGTGAAAATGGCTGATAACGCGCCTCCAACAGATCCTTCGCGCAAGGAGAAGCGCATAGAAAGGGACGAGAATCGTGGCCAGTGGAAATCCAACTCGGAGTTCATCCTCTCACTTCTTGGTTATGCCATAGGCATCGGCAATGTGTGGCGCTTTCCCTATCTCTGTTACCGCAGTGGCGGCGGTAAGTACTCAGCTCAATCATCCACCCACCCACCGTTCAGCAAATCGATGAGTGAGCTCAAGCTCTTGCCGCTCCCAAAATAGCGCACCACTGACGTCAACGGGCGAGACTGGTGCACTGAGAGGCGATGGTTATTTTTAGGCTTTAGCTTTAGCTTTCGCTTCGAGTGAAAGCTGGCAAAGCTCGGGCACTTTTGATGGCCATTTGGCCAGCCGAACAGCGACGCCTTCGATAGCTCAGTTGGTAGAGCGGTGGACTGTAGAGTTTTCTCGATGCTTGGTGATGTTTGGTGATGCGAGCTGAGGCAGGACATTCTGGGCCAAAACAATACCCTGGCTCCCAGATTCCTGATGCCTGCTCTCGTGTCATCAGTTACTTATCCGAGATATGTTGGAATCCATAGGTCGCTGGTTCAAATCCGGCTCGAAGGATACTTCTTTTTCGGGTGTTCTTAAAATTCCCTTTTTTTGTTCGCTTTTCTTTTGAGAATTTAAGAATTTCTGTCTGTACTCTCCATTTTAGCTGCTTTCCTTATCCCCTATTTGCTGATGGTAGTTTTAGCCGGTATTCCCCTATTTTACATGGAGGTTCTGATCGGACAATTTTCTGGCACGGGCTGCACGGGAATGTTTCGGATGACGCCCCTGTTAAAGGGGACCGGCATTGCTCAGGTGGTAGTGAACGCTTACTGCGTCTGCTACTACTCAGTAATTATATCCTATCCCATCCGTATGATATCCTACTGCTTTTTCAAGAAGGTGCCTTGGGAGGACTGTAAAAATCCATGGAATACCGACAGATGTGTCGTCGGTGATGCGGTAAGCATTGACATTGATTCACCGGAAGTATCCTTGGCTACATTGCATACTAAATAAAATCTCAGGTGAGAAAATTTAATCGTTCGGAGGATTTTCAAACTGCCGCCGACCAGTTCTTTCAGTAAGTGTCAATTATTTTCGTTAGTAATATTTTATTAACTAGCCTTTAGTTAACTTTAGAGTTTTAATTCAAATCTTCTTTTGCAGCAGGGAAGTTCTGAAAATCTCATCAAGCATTTCCGAAATTGGCGGCATGGTGTGGCAGCAGCTTGTGAGCTTGCTAATCACCTGGATTATTATCTACCTATGCCTGATACGTGGAATCAAATCGGTATGTCCTGCAGTTCTTGTTCATCTTCATCCTGCCTAACCCCAATCGAAAACAGGTGGGAAAGGTGGTCTACTTCACGGTACCCTTTCCGTATGTACTGCTGTTTATCCTGTTCGTCCGAGGTGTCACATTACCTGGTGCCTGGACGGGAATCAAGTTCTACCTGTATCCCGAGTGGGTTCGCCTTCTGGACCTCAAAGTCTGGGCGGATGCCGCCATTCAGATGTTCTTTGGCCTGGGACCAGGCTGGGGTGGAATAATCAATATGGCCAGTTTCAATAACTTCCGGAACAATCCCAAGTACGACTCCGTTCTCATAGTGTCGATCAACGTGTTTACCAGTGTTTTTGCGGGATTTGTGGTGTTCTCTGTTCTGGGTTTCCTCTCGGGTAAGTGAATTTTCGTATGCGCATATTTGAAAGCCTTCAGAAGTTTTCATTCCAAAGAAAAGTCGGGCATTCCTGTGGATAGGGTGGCTACAGGTGGAGCAGGACTGGCCTTTGTCACCTATCCAGAGGCCATTGCCATGATGCCAGTCCCGCAGCTCTGGTCGCTCATGTTCTTCCTTATGCTATTTCTCCTGGGTATCGATAGTGTGGTATGTTGTAAATCTATCACAGATATCAAAATAATGCATTTGGTATTTGCTAAATCTTTCGCCATCCACAGTTTGTCCAACTGGAGGCCATCATGTCATCCATTTTGGATGAGTGGCTCTGGGCGCGTCAGCACAAATATAAACTAACGCTAATTTCTTGCCTAACCTTTTTCGGGCTCTCAACCTTAATGTGCACGAATGTAAGTATTCCCAAAAATAGTTAAGCCGCCTTCTAATTTTTCTTCTACAAATTTAAGGGTGGAATGTATATCCTGCAGCTTTTGGACTGGTACTCCTCGGCGATAGCCGTAATTGTCATTTGTTTGGTGGAGATCATTATGGTGTCCTATATCTATGGCATTAAAAACTTTCTGCTAGATGTCGAGTTTATGCTTGGCAAACGGCCAAGTCTAATGTGGAGAATCTCCTGGCAGATCGTCACTCCCATAATCCTAGTCGTAAGTAGTTTTTAGACTCTAAAAAGTTTTCTTATCTATTAAAAAACCTTAAATGAAAAGTTTTTATTAATAACATAATATTTTCAGTTCATTCTCATAACGAGCATCGTGTTTATTCGGTCGGTCACCTACAACAACGTTTCGTACCCGCATTGGGCCATTTCCATCGGCTGGCTTACTTTTGTGTCGTCAGTTATTTGGATACCTCTATATATATTCTATATCATGATCCGGAAGCGAACCTCGATACGCGAAAGCCTGAAGAAACGACTAAAGCCCCTGGATTGGACCCCAGCGGATCCCCAATATAGAGCGGAATACGAGGCCTTTCGGAAGCAGCGCCGAATGCCAGGCTTTATGTCAGAGACAGACATTGAGAGTACCAAATAGGTTTAGTTTTTTAATTCACTCATACATTTGTATATTTTAACCATATCACGAGTTCAGAAGAATATTCTCTAGTAAAGGTAATAAAATCCATAGGAAAGTATTTTCAGAATATGCACCGTTCGAGGTAAGGCCGCGAGTTGGAAAAGAATATCTACAAAAATTATCTTTCATTTTATAATCGTTCGGTCAAATGGTATAATCTAACAGGTGATAAGAGTTTTGGACTATATAAAATATTAATATTCTTGATTAGGATCTAAAGCATGCATATTCTAAGGATGTCGCCTAAAGAAATGTATGTTTTAAGTTGTCGCAAAAACAACATGGTCAGTTTATGAAGACACTTTGCAAAAAAATTGTAAAATTAATAAACACTGTAACGGCTATCAGATTGTCGGAAGTGCGCTTAAAAATGTAATGTGTTTTTAAATTCTTATCACTTATTCATTCACGTCATCGATAAGCTCAAAAAGTTGGTCGGTCACCTCCGTTTGCCCTTCAGCTTCCCCGTAACGCTGGCGGTGCTCCTCCTCAGCCGGATACCAATCTGTGGGTCGACAGGTGCGTCTGAACCGCTCGCAAAAGGAGCCGCTGCTCTGGTAAACGTAGTAAAATCCGTAGGCAGGTATTGCCAGAGCGCATAGCACCAAAAGTATATAGTGAATCGAATGGGCCACTACATACTTCTGATAGTGTTCTCGTCTTAAAAACTTTATTCCCGATACCTAGTATGGAAATTAAATTAGCAAAGTAACAAAATCGAATCCTATGTTGGTAACAAACCAAACAACCCAGCAAAATAAACGGGGCTATGAAGCGGAGTGTGAAAACCTTCCAGGAGGCAAACGGCTGCCCCAGCATGAATTTAATATCCCGCTGGAAACGTTCCCGTCCGTAGATCCACAAAACCACCAAAAGAAACAGAAAGTGGAGCACACTGTGTGACACAGTAATACTGTGACTAAACCCCATAACGAACATAATTCCATGCTGAAAATCATACAAGACAAAATGGTATATTTCACAGTTAATGTTATGTTTAAGATGTTTGATAAAATACTTACATTGACGCTATGGGCACAGGAACAAACTGCCAAGCCTCCAATGAGGCCAAAGGTTACTTCCATTTTTCTCTTTCTAAGTGCTTCAAACTCGTCGAATAAGCTTTGCAGGATAGTAAAGATTTGTGTTGCCTGCAATTGAGAACAATCTTAAGACTAAAAGCAATAAATATTTGAAGAGGAATGATTCTACTCAGAGAAATCCGGCCATTTGCTTAACAATTTCAAACTTACCAACACAATAAGACCAGCCATTAATAACATTGTATAGTAAAGAACAGTCCAAAGGTTCGGCCAACCCACGGAGCATAAAGCAGAAGCACCGCTCAGATAGTACGTCCAGTAGACATTAACAATATGATCTTCAGAAAGTCCTGTAATGAAAAAAAGAATTACTGCAAATCTGAATCAAATCACATTTTTCCCTAATAAATGGTTTCTGTCCGATGCTGCTTCTTATAATGTCTTGTTGTAGTTACCTGTGTAGTAGTAATCGAGCATACAGTGAAGCATGTCAAACATGATGAAAATTAAGACCTGTCCGATGGAAATAATCCAGCTGTACGACATTATGTTGGTCCTGAACCCATTGAAACTGGACAGAGCTATCACACTGCCCCAACCAGCCCCTAATCCAAATACGACCATACCAAATGTTCGGCCGATTTCGTATTCCACATCAAGGACTTTGGGAGTAAAATATCTTTCCAGCCCTTTCATGGCTCCTGGGATAAACGAAATTCGCATAAAGCACACCAACAGAAGACACAGTGTTGCAACAACCATATATCGTATGAACTTTCCAAACTTTGCGGTCTCTGAAAACTTATAGAATATAACTGCAATCGTTGCCCAAATGGGAACGTAGAGGCCCACATAATTCCAGTCTACCGGATAGTCGTCTTTTGAGTTGTAAGTGGTAAATTGGTAACTGTCAAAATAAAAAACAAATCAGAAAATATTATTTGATAAATAATAAATTCACCTTAGCATATAATGGTGTAATAGTATGGTGTACTATTAGTAATAACCTTCGCTGCTGTCACTTTGGACTCTGGTTGTAGTTTCCCTTCAATTTGTCGTATACTCAATATATATATATATAAGTCTTATTAGTTTATGTCTTATCCAATTTTAGAATAATAATTTTGTTAACGCCGATAATATTAACTGCCGCCACCTATTGTCAGAAAATAGTAACTAACCTCGCTGCCCATTTGATAAACTAAATAAATATGAAATAATGTTCCGATTTGAATAATTGTTATTAAATCGAGAAGAACAGACAAGAAAGTGTTACATAAGTTATAAATAAAGTAAAATAATATAATATATTTTATATTTTACATTATATATATAAAGGTAATAAAGTTTAACCAATTTGAAAACGAAATGAAATATGACTCCTTGTGATGTGATTGCACTTTCAATCACTGAAATATCTTGAAATTCTCACTGGATTCAAAAAGTTCTGTTTACTGTGGTATGGACCTTATATAATAGTTTAATACTTACTCAAAGTAGAGACTGGACGGTACGTCGACATATTTTGAATCATTGGTGTGTGTTGAAGAGTTTATATACGAGTAGCCCGATTCCATTGTTAAATGACATGTCTTTAAGCAACAAGAAAATTGTAATAGTTTTCGATTGAAACTCTCTTAATAACGTTTCTTACAGTAAGTCCTTGAGACTCATTGAACCACGACGATAACCCCTCGCAACACCAAGGCAGAATGGGTTTAAAGGAGTGCCATATGTAGAAAAGTGGAACAGAAGCGAACGTGCCGTAGTAAATGAGAAAGATGGTAGTCAGGAAAGGACTCAAATAACCTATGCCTAAAAATCATTATTGAAATAAAACAGAATACATATTTTCTGGTAAATATTAGTTACCTTTAAAGAAAGGAGCCAGACGTAAGGCGGTGATGAAGCCACTGCTCGAAAACTGGCCCATATAAGAGTGAATGACCAAGACCGGAACCACATAGATAACCATATACACAAAGTATGGCAGCATTGCAACAACTAAAGTTAGCAAATAGAACTTAATTCAAGCATAAAATGTCTAAGATATACATTTAGAACTCTGATTTAACGTGATACAGAAGTAAAACTTGTTCAGCAAAGACAATATATTATGTATAAGAAGTATTAGTCTTAAATATGCATTATTGGAACAACGCCCCTAAAAAGATAAGGTTAGCACTGAAGCTTAAACCTTGTAAGGTATATAATTTGGTTTTAAAAGTTCCTATAACTTACGGCTCATATCGCCATACAGATTCGTCTTCAGGACTAGGCCTATGCAGGCAAAAATGAAGTCCGTTGGTTTTTCCCACTGCCCTCTTCCTAAATCGGGAGAAGCTGACTTATGCGCCATCCCATACAAGTTTTTATAAACCTTGTTGCAACCACAATATTAATAATCAGGATAAATTAGGTCACTGTGATCCTATTTTGCAAGCCAATAGAGGTATGAATAGTACAACTGATACCGAAAAACTAAATTCTATTCCGCTAATAAACCTCTGTTCAGCTCATCCCACTCAAGTGAGATAACTATGTTATGGTCATAGTTAAAAAATGCATAGTTGCAAATGAAAAGTCACAATGATACACACATCAATATTGCGTTGTGTGTGTGATATGGGGATAGAGCCAAGGAGATCTTGGAAAAGGAAAAAGCTCTCTCTCTCTCTCTCTGCAACCGCGCTTTTGCTCTCCATTCGTTCTTTGTGAACTTACTTTCTACTTACTTGCTTCCAGACAACGAGAGCGTGTGCTTGTAAAATGAATATTCTAAACTATAATTGAAGGGATTTATTATTTGGCAAATCGGGCATGAATAATACTTAGGTGTATTTTTCGTTTCAATTAAGTTCAGAGTAACATTATTTAATTCAATGCGAATTCATTTGCAAATTATACCCCTTTGTATACTTAATACACAAAACTTATCTTTGTATGTTAAAGCAGAAGATTACACTTGACTTATCTATGAACATTTTTGCAATAACTACAAGTAAGTTCCAGGAATGAAAGTAGGCCGGTATTTCATAAACGTCAGGAATCATCCGGAAATGACTCAGTGCCCCAGTTCCCAGCAAAGTAAGCCCCGTGAGTTGGAAAAGAAAATCTACAAACTTACTGAAAAACAATAATAATAATAATAAAAAGGAAATTATCTTTTAATTTTTCTTTGTAGATATAGTGGTTGTGGTTTCTACTATATACTAGTATAGTACAGTATTATATAGTATTGATCAGGATCAATCGCTCTGTCCGTCGGCCCGCCCGTCTCTCCGCCCATCGTATAACCGCTGAGATCTCAGAAACCATAATATATATTAAGCATATTTTAGGGTTTATGATTCGGTTCGAATACTTTTTGATGAACCAAAAAAAGTTTATTGGTAAATTTAAGCTTAAAAGCCCCTCATGGATAGTGACGTCACCGTCCCAAAGTATAAAATTCTTAATCTTATTTATTTTATTTATTTATATTTAATAATAAATATTTACATTTTTCTAAAGCACTTTAAAAATGTACTAGCTTAAAGCGAGAAGTGCAAATTATACCAAGCCGAAAAGATTTTACCAAAAATTGTTCTTCATTGAAACTTAAAAATAGTTTTTTTTATATATTGTATATACGTGTATACAAATATTGGACACAAATCCGTTTAAAAATGTAATGTATTTTGATAATCTTATCACCTATTCATTCACATCATCGATAAGCTCAAAAAGTTGGTCGGTCACCTCCGTTTGCCCTACAGCTTCCCCGTAACGCTGGCGGTGCTCCTCCACAACCGGATACCAATCGGTGGGTCGACAGGTGCGTCTGAAGCGCTCGCAAAAGGAGCCGCTGTTCTGGTAAACGTAGTAATATCCATAGCCATGTATTGCCAGAGCGGATAACACCAAAAGTATATAGTGAATCGTGTGTCTGAAGAATCATGTGGAACTTAATTGACTCTTTAATGTATGTAATGTTGTGTACACAACCAGATTTATGTACTTTAAAAGTAAGAATAATATTCCTATAGGGTAAGTTGATTCTAATTGGACTGGAGATGAAACTGACAAAAGAAGTACGAACGGATACCTATGTATCTATATCTGCCTATACCTACATATCTATATATATGTATATGCCTATTTATTTGGAGTGCCTTGAAACAAAATTCTCTTGCGGCTTCATCTACCGTAGCCGAAGATGTAAGAGAGCATTATGGCTCTTTAATGATGTTAATGATATTAAGAAGACAACCAAGGATGTATTAGCATAGCGAATAATCCTAAGTACCGGAAGAGGTATAATTTCCATTTTCTAGGAAGCAAAATAAACCAATCTGTATCAAGTATCTTCCCCTCAAACAAACAAATCCATTACCAACAGTTGCTGGATCAGAAAAGAAAATATTCTTTATAAAGTCGGAAACGCTTCCTTCTATCTGTTACATACTTCTCAACGAATCTAATATACTCTTTTACTCTACGAGTAACGGGTATAAATACCCCAAACAAAGGAAAGATAAATACGAAAAGAAAAGAACACAGCCTTTAAAAAAAATTATTTTATTTTCTTCATTCATTTCCATCTGTGTGGATTTTGAGGTGGCGCGTTGAAACTGCAAAAGTCACAATGATACACACATACATATGTACAATATGTGGTGTGATCTTGGACATAGAAAAGGCTCTCTCGCTTGGCTCTCCCTCTTTCTCTATCTCTCTGCCACCGAGCTTTTGTTCTCCATTTATTCTTTGTCCACACTTTACTTGCTTCCACACAATGAGAACGTGCGGCTGTAAAGTAAATATTCTAAAACATAATTGGAGGGCTTTATTATCACATAATCCTTCCCTTTTCCTTATAAAACACGTATCCACGTATTTCCCAATATTTGTGTAATAACTTCGTGAACATATATCACTTATCACTTATTCATTCACGTCATCGATAAGCTCAAAAAGCTGGTCCGTCACCTCCGTTTGGCCTACAGCTTCGCCGTAACGCTGGCGGTGCTCCTCCTCAACAGGATACCAATCTGTGGGTCGACAGGTGCGTCTGAAGCGCTCGCAAAAGGAGCCGCTGTTCTGGTAAACGTAGTAAAATCCATAGGCAGGTATTGCCAGAGCGCATAGCACCAAAAGTATATAGTGAATCGAATGGACCACTGCATACTGCTGATAGTGTTCCCGTCTTAAATATTTTATTCCCGATACCTAGTATGGAAATTAAATTAGCAAAGTAACAAAATCGAATCCTATGTTGGTAACAAACCAAACAACCCAGCAAAAAAAACGGAGCAATGAAGCGGAGTGTGAAAACCTTCCAGGAGGCAAACGGCTGCCCCAGCATGAACTCAATATCCCGCTGGAAACGTTCTCGCCCGTAGATCCACAAAACCACCAAAAGAAGCAGAAAGTGGAGCACACTGTGTGTCACAGTAATATTGTGAGCAAAGCCCATAACGAACATAATTCCATGCTGAAAATCATACAAGACAAAATGGTTTATTTCACATTTAATGTTGTGTTTTAGATGTTTGATAAAATACTTACAGACACGCAATGGGCACAGGAACAGATTGCCAGGCCTCCAATGAGGCCAAAGGTTACTTCCATTTTTCTCTTTCTAAGTGTTTCAAACTCGTCGAATAAGCTTTGGAGGATAGTGAAGATTTGTGTCGTCTGCAATTGAGAACAAATATACTCAGCTAGTTAAGAGTAAAATCAAGAAATATTGGGAGAGGATTCACAATTTCAAACTTACCAAAACAATAAGACCAGCCATTAATAACATTGTATAGAAAAGAACAGTCCAAAGGTTCGGCCAACCCACGGAGGATAATGCAGAAGCACCGCTCAGATAGTACGTCCAGTAGACATTAACAATATGATCTTCAGAAAGTCCTGTAATGAAAAAAGGAATTACTGCAAATCTGAATCAAATCACATTTATTCCTAATAAATGGTTTCTGTCTGATGCTGCTTCTTATGTCTTGTTGTAGTTACCTTCGTAGTAGTGAACGATCATACAGTGAAGCATGTCAAACATGATGAAAATTAAGGCCTGTCCGATGGAAATAATCCAACTGTATGACATTATGTTGGTCCTGAACCCATTGAAACTGGACAGAGCTATCACACTGCCCCAACCAGCCCCTAATCCAAATACGACCATACCAAATGTTCGGCCGATTTCGTATTCCACATAAAGGACTTTGGGAGTAAAATATCTTTCCAGCCCTTTCATGGCTCCTGGGATAAGCGAAATTCGCATAAAGCACACCAACAGAAGACACAGTGTTGCAACAACCATATATCGTATGAACTTTCCAAACTTTGCGGTCTCTGAAAACTTATAGAATATAACTGCAATCGTTGCCCAAATGAGAACGCAGAGGCCCACATAATTCCAGTCTACCGGATCGTCGTCTTCTGAGTTGTAAGTGGTAAATTGGTAGCTGTCAAAATAAAAAACCAAATTAGTAAAATATTATTTGATAAATAATAAATTAACCTTAGCATATAATGGTGTAATAGTATGGTGTATTAGTAATAACCTTCGCTGCTGTCACTTTGGACTCTGGTTGTAGTTTCCCTTCAATTTGTCGTATACTCAATATATATAAAACGAGAAGTAAGTAAAAACAACTCAGAACTTTTAGATAGCTTAGTTTTAGTCTTATTAGTTTATGTCTTATCCACCTTTAAAATAATAATTTTGTTAACGCCGATAATATTAAGTGCCGCCACCTATTGTCAGAAAATAGTAACTAACCTCGCTGCCCATTTGATAAACTAAATAAATATGAAATAATGTTCCGATTTGAATAATTGTTATTAAATCGAGAAGAACAGAGAAGAAAGTGTTATACGAGGTGTGTTCAAAAAGTAAGGTGACTCTTCAAATTTCGCGAATTTCAAATTTTTCGATTATCGAAACCTTTTAGAAGTTATACGAGGTGTGTTCAAAAAGTAAGGTGACTTTTCAAATTTCAAATTTTTCAAATTTTTCGATTATCTTCAGTTTTGGGAACAAGAAAAAGTCACATGGGGCCAAATCCGGTGAATATGGTGGCTGAGGCATTATTGTGGTGTTGTTTTTGGCCAAAAAATCCAAATCCTTTGATCCATATTTTTCGATAGCAAAAAATCGCCGAGCTCGCAAAACAACTTGTAACTTTACGCCTCTCACAACCAAACAAAAGAGGATGTTCCATTGAAACTTGGTACAGATGTTAGGGAAGAGTGTACCAATATAACAAAACAAAAATATCGATAATCGAAAAATTTGAAATTCGCGAAATTTGAAGAGTCACCTTACTTTTTGAACACACCTCGTACAAGTGTAATACTTAGTGTATACTAAGTGTAAGACTGCGTGCCGCCTCAAGAAGCGTCTCTAGAGTGCATTGTCCAAACTTTGTATCTCTTATGTGAACTGTGATTTCAGCGTTCAGACGGACAGACGGGTATGGAAAAATAGACTCATTCATTTATCCCTTCAAGGAATTTTATATATATAGTATATCCTTATATATATATTTACTTATATTTTTATTCTTGCATACAAGGTGCCTTCCAAAGTCAACAAGACCTTTATCGGCAAAATAAATTTATTTTATTCAACGATGCTTTCGGCTAATTTATGATGAACTCACGCACAGTTTCATTGGATTGATTTTGATCGTCATATATATCCTCACGACCTCTTTGGAAACTTTGAAACCACCCGTGCACTCAGCTACTGGATAGACAATCATCACCATAAACTCGTTGCATCAAATGAAACGTTTTGGTAAAAGTTTAACCAATTTTGAAACGAAATTGAATTTGACTCTTTGTGATGTTTGCACTTTCAATCACTGAAATATCTTGAAATTCTCACTGAATTCAAAAAGTTCTGTTTATGGACCTTATATAATAGTGTAATACTTACTCAAAGTAGAGACTGGACGGTACGTTAACATATTTTGAATCATTGGTGTGTGTTGAAGAGTTTATATACGAGTAGCCCGATTCCATTGTTAAATGACATGTCTTTAAGCAACAAGAAAATTGTAATAGTTTTCGATTGAAACTCTCTTAATAACGTTTCTTACAGTAAGTCCTTGAGACTCATTGAACCACGACGATAACCCCTCGCAACTCCAAGGCAGAATGGGTTTAAAGGAGTGCCATATGTAGAAAATTGGAACAGAAGCGAACGTGACGTAGTAAATGAGAAAGATGGTAGTGAGGAAAATGCTCAAATATCCTATGCCTAAAAATCATTATTGAAATAAAACAGAAAACTTATTTTCTGGTAAATATTAGTTACCTTTAAAGAAAGGAGCCAGACGTAAGGCGGAGATGAAGCCACTGCTCGAAAACTGGCCCATATAAGAGTGAATGACCAAGACCGGAACCACATAGATAACCATATACACAAAGTATGGCAGCATTCCAACAACTAAAGTTAGCAAATAAAACTTAATTCAAGCATAAAATGTCTAAGATATACATTTAGAACTCTGATTTAACGTGATACAGAAGTATAACTTGTTCAGCGAAGATAATATATTTTATGTATAAGAAGTATTAGTCTAAATTATGCATTATTGGAACAACGCCCCTAAAACCCCCTTACGCCCTTAAACCTTGTTAGGTATATAATTTGGTTTTAAAAGTTCCTATAACTTACTGCTCATATCGCCATACATATTCGTCTTCAGGACTAGTCCTATGGAGGCAAAAATGAAGTCCGTTGGTTTTTCCCACTGCCCTCGTCCTAAATCGGGAGAAGCTGACTTATGCGCCATCCCATACGAGTTTTTATAAACCTTGTTGCAACCACAATATTAATAATCAGGATAAATTAGGTCACTGTGATCCTGCTTTGCAAGCCAATAGACAGAGCTTTGAATAGTACAACCGATTAAGGAAAACTAAATTCTATTTCTCTAATAAGCCGCTGTTCACCTCATCCGACACAGCTCAGATAACCAAGATCTGGTCATAGTTACTGTTGCAAATTAGTGCAAAATGGAAAAGTCACAATGATACACACATACTGTGAGAGCTAGGGATAAAGCCTAGTAGATCTCAGAAAGAGAGAAAATCTCTCTCTTGGTTCTTTCTCTCCATCTGCAACTGAGCTTTTGTTCTCCATTCATTCTTTGTTCACACTTCTACACTTTCAAGACATTTATAGCAACCAGCTTTTGTCCAGTACACCGAAGTTCCATTGTTTGAAAATACTGCTCGTTGTTGAGGCTCCCAACTTGATGCGACACTTGGCTATCACAGTAACGGCTTACAACACGGCGTGGGTTCAAAGATACAATCGTCCACGGCATATACTAAATTCATTTTTAAAGCCTATAGTTTATGAGCTAGCAACAACAAAAACAAATGCAGCAATATCATGCAAGGTATCGGACGGAACATACTAAATTGTTCGCCGTGGTTTATGTTCAGAACTCAAATGGAGATTCCATAAGATGTCGTGTTTTGTTGGACATTGGCTCAGAACTGTCTTATGTATCCTAATGGTGTATCAAAGCTCACGGATTGACACGGTTCGCTTCACACATCGATCAAGGCTCACGCTGCTGTAGTGTACAGCCGATTAGAAAACGAAGGTTTCATCGAAGTATAAATAGTAGCTGCAAAACAAATGGTGGCTTAACTGACGCAAGAATCCTTGCCACGCCTGAACCTTTCCGCTGCACTCAACAAATCACACCAACAAGAGAAATTACCAATATCATGATCACGAAGGTGGCAAAATTCAGAAAGGTTTTATACCTATATACAAATATTGGACACATATCCTTTCAAAAATGTCATGTAAATTGATAATTTTATTTTTTATTAATTCACGTCATCGATAAGCTCAAAAAGCTGGTCGGTCACCTCCGTTTGGCCTACAGCTTCCCCGTAACGCTGGCGGTGCTCCTCCTCAACCGGATACCAATCTGTGGGTCGGCAGGTACGTTTGAAGCGTTCGCTAAAGGAGCCGCTGTTCTGGTAAACGTAGTAAAATCCATAGCCAGGTATTGCCAGAGCGCACAACACCAAAAGTATATCGTGAATCGTGTCGACCACTACATACATCGCCCAGCGACCTCCTGTTACATAGTTTAGTTCCATTACCTAGTCAGGAAGTTAAATTAGTAAAAAATCAAAGTTTAATCAAATGTTGGTAACAAACCAGACAACGCAGCAAAATAAACGGAGCTATGAAGCGGAGTGTGAAAACCTTCCAGGAGGCAAACGGCTGCCCCAGCATGAACTCAATATCCCGCTGGAAACGTTCTCGCCCGTAGATCCACAAAACCACCAAAATTAGGAGTAAGTGGAGCACACTGTGTGTCAAAACAATATTTTCCATAAAGCTCATAAACAAAATCATTCCATGCTGAATATCATACAAGAATGGTTTACATCATAGTTAATGTTGTGTTTTAGATGTTTGATCACATACTTACATCGACGCAATGAGCACAGGAACAGACTGCCAGGCCTCCAATGAGGCCAAAGGTTACTTCCATTTTTCTCTTTCTAAGTGTTTCAAACTCGTCGAATAAGCTTTGGAGGATAGTGAAGATTTGTGTCGTCTGCAATTGAGAACAAATATACTCAGCTAGTTAAGAGTAAAATCAAGAAATATTGGGAGAGGATTCACAATTTCAAACTTACCAATACAATAAGTCCAGCCATTAATAACATGGCATAGAAAAGAAAAGTCCAAAGGTTCGGCCAACCCACGGAGGATAAAACAGAAGCACCGGAAAAATAGAATATCCAGTCGCTTATAACAATATGATCTTCAGAAAGTCCTATAATTGAAAAGGTAATTAGTATAATGCTGTATCAAATCACGGTTTTGTCTGAAACAATTCTGTCTGGTGCTGCTTCTCATAATGTTTTATTGTAGTTACCTTTGAAGTAGTGATCGAGCATAAAGTATACCATGTCATACATGATAAAAATTAACACCTGTCCGATGGAAATAGTCCAACTGTACGACATTATGTTGGTCCTGAACCCGTTGAAACTGGACAGAGCTATCACACTGCCCCAACCAGCCCCAAATGCATGTACGACCATACGAAATGTGCGGTCGATTCCCGTTTCCACATCTCGGACTTTGGGAGTCAAATATCTTTCCAGCCCTTTCATGGCTCCTGGGAGAAACGAAATGCGCACAAAGCACACAAACAGGAGGGACAATGTTGCAACAACCATATATCGTATGAACTTTCCAAACTTTGGGGTCTCTGAAAACTTATAGAATATAACTGCAATCGTTGCCCAAATGGGAACGTAGAGGCCCACAAAATTCCAGTCTACCTGATAGCCTTCTGTTGGGTAATGATAAGTGAAAAAATGGTATCTGTCAAAATAAAAAAACAAATTGGTAAAATATTAATTAACGAACTTAATTAATTAATTAGCCTTAGTTAATTGGAATCTGGCTGTAACTTATTTAGTCATTATTTCGCCAAATTTGTACTTTCCCCTTAATTTGTCTAAGTACTAAGAATGAATAAAAGATAATAATGAATGAAAAAGAGGTAAGAAAAAAAATTTTTATTTAGTAAATTTTAAAATAATTCTTTTGATAGCAGACATTGACTCTGATAATTTTACTAGCGCCACCTATTGTCAGAAAATAAAAACAAGAAGCAACAAGACACGAGGAATGAAGGAGAGTATTCGAGAAGATCTGACAAAGTGAAGTCATGCTCAAGCGGAGGAAAAACGACGGAACGGCCATCGGGTACAATCCAATTTTAATAAACATAAGCGTAATTAAAAAAACCCACATAAACCGAGGAGTACGGACAAGAAAGTGTTATACAAGGTCCTACCAAAACATATTTTAATATATGTAAATATGCGTATAACGACATTTTGAAGGAAAGATTGGGCGTGGGCGCCACCTTAAGACGCATCTCAAGAACACACGTGCTTAATCCCAACTTTGCATGTGTCTCTTATAGTGACTGAGATCTCAGGGTTCATACGGACAGACGGACATGGCTAAATCGAACTCATCTATTGATCCTTATTAAGAATTTATATATCCTATATACTTATATACATACATATATACTTATTCTTACATAAATTAGTTTCATACTTACTTCATGTATAGATAGGACGGTACGTGAACATATTTCGAATCATTGATGTCTGTGGAGTAGTTTATATACGTGTAACCCGATTCCATTGTTAAATGACAAGTCTTTAAGCACCAAGAAAATTGTATTAATTTTTGAATTAAACTTCCTTAATAACGTTTCCTACAGTTAGTCCTTGAGACTCATTGAACCAAGACGATAAACCCTCGCAACTCCAGGGTAAAATGGGGTAAAAGGAGTACCATATGTAGAAAGTGGGAACAGCAGCCTTCGTGCCGTAGTAAATGAGAAAGAAGGTGTTCAGGAAGAGGCTCACATATCCTATGCCTTAAAATCAAATTTAAATATAACAGGTCACATATTTTGTGGTCAAAAATACTTACCTTTAAAGAACGGAGCCAGACGAAAGGCGGAGATGAAGCCACTGCTCGAAAACTGGCCCATAAAAGAGTGGATGACCAAGACCGGAACCACAAGGATTACCATATACAAGAAGTATGGCAGCATTCCAAGAACTAAAGTTAGCGAATAAAACTCATTTTAACCATAAAATGTCTAAGATATACTACTTAAAAATTATGATTTGACGTGCAACAGAAGAAAATCTTTTTCATCGAAGATAATATAATATAATATATTTTATGTATAAGAAATATTAGTCTTAAATATTCATTATTGGAACAACGCCCCTGAAGAGATAAGGTTAACTCTTTAGCTAAACTGCCTATTAAATATTTTGGTTTAAAACGTTCCTATAACTTACTGCCTGCACTGGAACCAAACAGATGCACCTGCAAAGTTAGTCCTAGACAGGCAAATATATAGTCCGTTGGTTTTTCCCACTGCCCTCGTCCTAAATCGGGGGAAGCTGCCTTAAGCCCCATCCCATACGATGTTTTATAAACCTTGTTGAAAAACAATATTAAGAAATAGAAGATGAATTGGGTCACTGTGATCCTTTCTTGCAAGCCAATAGAGAGAGGTATGAATAGTACAACCGATGCCGGAAAACTAAATTCTATTCCGCTAATAAACCTCTGTTCAGCTCATCCTAGTCATATCAGATAACCAAGACTGGTCATAGTTAAAAAATGCATAGCTGCAAATGCAAAAGTCACAATGATGCACATATACAATATTGTGTTGTGTGTGTGAGATGGGGATAGCGCCGAGCAGATCTTTGAAAGAGAAAAGACTCTCTCTTGGTTCTCCCTCTTTTTCTGCCACCGAGCTTTTGTTCTCCAATTATACTTTAAGCTCACTTTACTTGATCGCAGGCGACGACAGCGTGCGATTGTAAAATATTTTTCATTTTTAATTTCTACGAGTAAAATGAATATTTTAAAATTGTGTAAAACAGTAAAGGGTATCTTATAGTCGCGGCACCCGACTACAGCGTGTCTTCTTATTTTCGTTTCAATTAATTTTAGACAAACATTATTTTATTCCATGCGAATTCATTTGCAAATTATAGAACCTTCTATACTTAATACACAAAACGTATCTTCGTATGTTAAAGCAGAAGATTACACTCCACTCCAAAACTAAAAATGCTAAAATATTATGTAAGTTCCAGGTTAAGTTATTCAGAAATAAGGGTAAGCCGCCATTTCATAAACGTCTACAAAATTACTCAGAAACAAAGAATATATATTCTTGTTCAGGATCAATTGCCTTGTCCGTCCGTAAAACCGCTGATATCTCAGAAACTGTAATATAATATATATTCAGCATGCATATTCTAGAGATGCTTCTTCAAAAGAGTATATTTCAGAGTTTATGAATACTTGTCGATTAACCAAAAATAATTTATAATAAATGTAACCTTAAAGGCCGCACATGGGTAGTGACGTCACCGTCCCAAAGTGTAAAATTCTTCCAGGCAGGATTTGTTATTATAACAAATAATTACATTCTTCAAAAGCACTTTGAAAAATCTACTAGTTTCAAGCTATAAAAGCAAATTATACTAAACCGGAAAGATTTTACCAAAACTGAATGTATGAAATCAAACTCAATTGGTCTCCATTCAAATTTGAAAGAGTTTATTTGATATATATGTATAGACAAATATTGGGCACAGATCCGTTTAAAAATGTCATGTATTTTGATAATCTTATCACTTATTCATTCACATCATCGATAAGCTCAAAAAGTTGGTCGGTCACCTCCGTTTGCCCTACAGCTTCCCCGTAACGCTGGCGGTGCTTCTCCTCAACAGGATACCAATCGGTGGGTCGACAGATGCGTCTGAAGCGCTCGCCAAAGGATCCGCTGCTCTGGTAAACGTAGTAAAATCCATAGCCAGGTATTGCCAGAGCGCATATCCCCAACAGTATATAGTGAATCGTGTGGACCACTACATACCTCAGATAGTGTTCTTGTCTTAATAAGAGTATTCCCAAATCCTGGCATGGAAATTAAATTAGCAAAGTAACAAAGTTTAATCCAATGTTCGTAACAAACCAGACAACGCAGCAAAATAAACGGGGCTATGAAGCGGAGTGTGAAAACCTTCCAGGAGGCAAACGGCTGCCCCAGCATGAACTTAATATCCCGCTGGAAACGTTCACGCCCGTAGATCCACAAAACAACCAAAATGAGGAGTAAGTGGAGAGCACTATGTGTCAAATAAATATTGTGAATGAAGGAGATAAAAAAAATGATTCCATCCTGAAAATCATAGAAGTCAAAATGGTTTATATCATAGTTAATGTCGTATTTTAGATTATTTATCTACTTATCTAACAATTTGTTACAACTTAGAGCTAAAACTCGGCTAGGAAGCTTAGTCCTTTTCCTATGTTTACAAGGGCTACTACTCATTTTATTTACATAATATGATCTAATACTTACCTCCACGCTATGGGCACAGGAACAGACTGCCAGGCCTCCAATAAGGCCAAAGGTTACTTCCATTTTTCTCTTTCTAAGTGTTTCAAACTCGTCGAATAAGCTTTGCAGGATCGTGAAGATTTGTGTCGTCTGCAATTGAGAACAATCAATTTAAGACGAAAAAACATGAGAGATTGGAAAGAATCACTCCGATTGAACTATATGAAATCCGGTCATATGCTTAACAATTTCAAACTTACCAAAACAATAAGACCAGTCAGTAATAACATGGTATAGAAAAGAAAAGTCCAAAGGTTCGCCCAACCCACGGAGGATAAAGCAGAAGCACCGCACAGATAGAACATCCACACGCTCATAACATTATGATCTTCAGAAAGTCCTATAATTGTAAAAGTAATTAGTCACATCTGAAACAAATTGCATCTGTCCGATGGTGATTCTCATAATCGTACCTTTGTAGTAGTGATCGAGCATACAGTAAAGCATGTCATACATGATGATTATTAAGACCTGTCCGATGGAAATAATCCAACTGTACGACATTATGTTGGTCCTGAACCCATTGAAACTGGACAGAGCTATCACACTGCCCCAACCAGCCCCAAACCCAAATACGACCATACAAAATGTTCTGACCATTTTGTTTTCCACATCACGGACTTTGGGAGTCAAATATCTTGCCAGCCCTTTCATGGCTCCTGGGAGAAACGAAATACGCACAAAGCACACCAACAGAAGACACAGTGTTGCAATAACCATATATCGTATGAACTTTCCAAACTTTGGGGTCTCTGAAAACTTATAGAATATAACTGCAATCGTTGCCCAAATGGGAACGTAGAGGCCCACAAAATTCCAGTCAACCTGATAGTCCTCTGTTGGGTAATGAAAAGTGGAAAATTGGTAGCTGTCAAAATAAAAAACACATTAGTAAAATATTAATTAACGATTATTGGTTCCTTTTAAATATAAGTATTTATGAAATAAATTAATTAACGTTATCATACAACGGAAAACTTGATAGTTGATTCCAGAGCACTGGCTGCTCTCTGGCTGTAACTAATTTAGTCATTGTTTTGCAAAATTGGTAGTTCCCCTTCAATTTGTCGAATGGAAAATATATATAAAACAAAAGTAAGAAATAAAATAATTCAAACGTACTATACTGTTAATGTCTTATCCAATTTTAAAATAATTATATGGCTAACAGAAATTAACGGAGACATTTTTTGCTGTCGCCACCTATTGTCGAAAAATAATAGCTGACGGTTACGGTAGTTTCTCTCCGCTTGAGCACGACTTTACTTCTCTCTTGCACACCTCGTATAACACATTCATACTTACTCCATGTAGAGATAGGAAGGTACGTGAACATCTTTCGAATCATTGGTGTGTGAGGAAAAGTTTATATACGTGTAGCCCGATTCCATTGTTAAATGACATGTCTTTAAGCACCAATAAAATTGTAATAATTTTCGATTGAAACTTGATAATGTTTCTTACAGTTAGTCCTTGAGACTCATTGAACCAAGACGATAACCCCTCGCAACTCCAAGGCATAATGGGTTTAAAAGAGTGCCATATGTAGAAAATTGGAACAGAAGCGAACGTGCCGTAGTAAATAATAAAGAAGGTAGTCAGGAAGAGATTTACATATCCTATGCCTAAAAATCGTTATTGAAATAAAACAGAAAACTTATTTTCTGGTAAATATTAGTTACCTTTAAAGAAAGGAGCCAGACGAAAGGCGGAGATGAAGCCACTGCTCGAAAACTGGCCCATAAAAGAGTGGATGACCAGCCCCGGAACCAAAAAGATTACCATATACAAGAAGTATGGCAGCATTCCAAGAACTAAAGTTAGCAAATAAAACTTAATTCAAGCATAAAATGTTTCAGATGTACCACTTAAAATTTTGATTTGACGTGCAACAGAAGTACAACTTTTTCAGCAAAGATAATATATTTTATGTATAAGAAGTATTAGTCTTAAATATGCATTATTGGAACAACGCCCCTAGATAGATAAGATTAGCTCTGAAGCTTAAACCTTTTTATGTATTTAATTTGGTTACAAAATTCAAATAACTTACTACTCATATCGCTATATATATTCATATTCAGCATTAGTCCTAGACAGGCAAATATATAGTCCGTTGGATTTTCCCATTGTCCTCGTCCTAAATTGGGGGAAGCTGACTTAGGCCCCATCCCAACGATGTTTTATAAGCCTTGTTGAAACCACAATGATTATAAATAGAACATGGATTAGGTCACTGTAATCCTGCTTTGCAAGCCAATAGACCGAGGTTTGAATAGTACAACCGATGAAGGAAAACTAAATTCAATTCCCACTCAGTGGTCACAGTTACTGTTGCAAATTAGTGCAAAATGGAAAAGTCACAATGATACACACATTCTGTGAGAGCTAGGGATAGAGCCTAGTAGATCTCGGAAAGAGAGAAAATCTCTCTCTTGGTTCTTTCTCTCTATCTGCAACTGAGCTTTTGTTCTCCATTCATTCTTTATGCACACTTTCACACTGGCTTCCAGACAACGAGAGCGTGCGGTATTCTAAACTATAATTGAAGTAAAGCATCTAACAGACTCCGCTCTCGACTACAGCATGTTCGTTTCTAAATAATGTTAAGTCCATCATTGATACTTTTGCTCAAATATATATTTCAGGTACTACCAAAGTTCTAGTATCGTACATAGATAATTTTCTTGGCCATTAGTTGACGTCTTCAGTAACCTCGAAAAGCTGGTGGGTCATCTCTGTGTTTCCTACAGCTTCCTCGTACAGCTGGCGGTGCTCCTTTTCAACCGGATACCAATCGGTGGGTCGACAGGTCCGCCTGAAGCGCTCGCCAAATGTGCCGCTGCTCTGGTAAAGGTAGTAAAATCCATAGCCAGGTATGAATAGAATGGGTAACGCCACCATTATAATAGATATAATGGCGACCGCAACTGAGGACCAAGTGTGCTCCATCGTGCACACAAGCAATCCAATCATCTAAGAAGGAAAAACAATATGATATTATTACTCTATGTTATATAGAAATTAAGGTTTGTTACAAACCAAGCAGATCACTAAAATAATCGGAGCTATGAAGCGGAGTATGAAAACCTTCCAGGAGGCAAACGGCAGCCCCAGCATGAACTCAATATCCCGCTGGAAACGTTCCCGCCCGTAGATCCACAAAACCACCAACAGGAGAAGCAAATGGAGCAGACTGTGTGTGAAGATAACATCGAGACTCAAGGCGGAAAAGAAGATAATACCATGCTGGAAAATAAATAAAGATTTTATGAGACTTAATGATTTAAAAAGTATAAATTAAGTACTTACATTTGTGCAAAAGAAAAAGGAACAGACAGCCAGGCCGCCAATTAGGCCAAATGTTACTTCCATTTTTCTTTCTCTGAGCTCTTCAAACTCGTCAAACAAACTTTGTAAGACAGTGAAGATTTGCGTGGTCTGCCATGTTCTATATGTAAGTATGCACCCAGAAAACATGTATATCAAAATGCACTTACCATCACAATAAGAGCTGCCATTAGTAACATTGTATAGTAAATAAAAGTCCACAGGTTCGGCCAACCCATGGTGGCCAAAGCAGAGGCACTGGACAAATACAACATCCAATGAGTCACAACATGTTTTTCATAGGGAGTTTCAATAGATTCTGGAAACAAATGTGGAATCTTTTAATACAGTTGAATGTGTATGTAACATTTTCGAACATGTTGCTTATTACAAGAAAATAACTATTTATTATGAGATTCAAACTTTAAGGCTACTGGCGATTTGAAAGAGGTGCTGTTTATTGTACAGATTCAAACGGCAGCGAAACCAGAATTCAATAAATCATATGTCATAATCAATAGCCGGGTTAGCCATGTTTGTCCTCATGTCCTTCTGTCTGTATGAACACTTAGATCTCGGGTGCCATCAGTTAATAAGCATGCCTTATATAGTGTCAGAAACAGATGGCGCTAGTCAAAAATCAACTTATGCTAACATTATAGCTTTCAAGTCAGAAATGAGTAACGATTATTGTTCTAAGATGTTTCATTTCGATTTGATAACTAAACACTCCATTTTTTTCAGTTCTCAGTGAAAGGCTTTTTTAAGTAATTGTAAAAATGAATATATTACAGTTTCTTACCATCGAAGTAGTGATCGAGCATGAAGGTAACCAGGCCAAACATGATGTAAATAAAGATCTGTCCAAAGGATATAATCCAACTATACGACATTATGTTGGTCTTGAACCCATTGAAACTGGACAGAGTTATCACAGTTCCCCAGCCAGCCCCAAATGCATGTAGAACCATGATAAATGTAGAGGCTGCTCCCATAGCCAAATCCTGTACGCCCGGAGTCACATAACTCTTTAGCCCTAGATGGGATCCTGGAAGAAAGAGAATGCGCACGAAGCACACCAAGAGAAGAACAACTGTTCCAATAACCATATATCGTAAAAATTTTCCAAACTTTGCAGTCTCCGAGAAATAATAAAAAATGAATGCAATCATTGCCCAAACTAGAACAAAGAGGCCCACAAAATGCCAGGATAACTCGTAGTCGGCTTCTAAGTCCGGAAATCGATTCTCTTGAAGAGTTTCAAAGTGATTTCTGTGAAAATTACAAATAAATATATAAAATATATAAGTTTTATATTATATTACTTAAATAAAATATAATTTCTCGACTTACTGAAAGAAAAGAACGGAAGGTACATGAAGAATAGTTATGTAAGCATGTGTATCGTTTTCGCCATCCTTTGGATCATCAACAGTAATATTATGCGCTGATGCGTTGCATGTCTTAAAATAATAACACATTATAAAAACTAACTATTTCACGTTTCCCCAATTTCCTACAGTTAATTGCGCTGAAGAATCATTGTACCAGGACTCTATTCCTTCACAACTCCAAGGCAATGTGGGTCGTAAAGAGTTCACCATGAAGAGCAGAGGAACAGCAGCAAAAATACTGTAGTAAATCAGCATGGAGATGGTCAGGAAGACGCTCACATATCCCATTCCTAGAATTCAAATTGCCATATAACAGAACAAAACTCTCTTGGTTAAAATTACTTACCTTTAAAGAACGGGGCCAGACGAAAGGCGGAGATGAAGCCACTGCTGGAAAACTGACCCATAAACGAGTGAATGACCATGATTGGCACCAAATAGATTACCATATACACAAAGTATGGCAGCATGGCAAAAACTAAAGTTAGCAAAGACAAAAGAGTAAATCTAAGTATGTGTAGAGGCTTACTGATACGAAGGAAGATTTATAATACCCTTTACTCTGCTATTCAAATTTAATATAAACATCTACCGTAAGTACCGCCCTGTAACATTCAAATGGCGCCATCTATGGCTATGTAGCTGACTTTTAAAACATATACAGAGATGTGAATGTGAAATTTGATCAAATATCGATGGTTTGGTCTTACGGTAAGTGATAGTATCGCTTCAAAAAAAATGTATTTTTACAGAGTTTCATTATTTTGTAATAACCAAATTTATTTTCATTAGCTTTACTACAAATTTGATAATAATAATAAAAAATTAAAAAGAAAACATTTTATACTTGATAAGCCTCTTAACCATAGATGGCGCCATTAGAATGTTAAAGGACTTACAGCAGCCAAATGCTATCTACTGTTCTTCAAAACCATCTTTTGAGTTGATGTTTTCGGTCAAAGTGAAAGCCAAGATTTTATTTACTAATTTTCAACCCAATTAAGACAAAATCAATCTTAAATCAAAAATAATGTGACATAGTTTATATAGCCTTTTTTCTTCTAAACTGGCTAAATAAACTGTATAGGGTGGAATAACTAACATAATTTGCAAACCAATGAAATCGATTATGCCATATGATAGATCGGTAGGTACGAAACTGCATTAGCAGCGCAACGCCCCTAAAAAGATTAGGTTGACCTTGTGCAGCTTATCAGCCCTCTAGTATATACAAGTTTCAATATTTTCCATAACTTACTGCCCATATCAAAGAAAAACCAATACGAGGCCACAAATATATCCAACTTCATGGCTAATCCAAAACAGGCAAATAAAAAATCCGTTGGGTTTTCCCAATTTCCTCGATTTAGATCGGGAGAGAAGGGCTTTAGCCCAGTATCATACGATGTTTCATAAACCATTATGTGCGAAAATGGATTGTAAAAACGTTTATTATAAACCCGATCCGATTGCACACCCCGTTGCCTTTCTGTACGGCGAATGATCCGCGAGCGTTTTAATTTAAATTGACGGTCTAATTAGTTGAACAGCTGCCGGCGAACTGAATCCGATTCCGCTGATGACCCGCTGTTTAGCTGTTTAGTTGTTTAGCTCATCCGACTGCCCTGAGAGATGCTCATGATCTATCGCAGGTCTGAACTTGAAAAATCAATTTAAAATGCCATAGATTGTTGAGATTTAATCTGCCGGTTAATTCTCATGAATGAATGAGATTACTTTGCTTATTTTTTGATAATAATTTTTAAATATTACAGAATATATCAATAACACAATAACACAATAACACAATAACGATAACCATAGTGCTTCCAAAAAATTCTCAGTTTATTCTGTTTATAGTGAACATAATTACTACACTAATTTCTAATTAATAGCGCTGCTCATGTATGGTGTTTGGTGTCAGAAAGGAACTTAACTAACTGAGATGATATTACTAGTTCATATCAGTCATAGTTTGATCAGTTTACTGTTCAGACTACCTATCAATTCTCGTTAATTATGTGAGGTACATCCCCAACTGCTTGGAAAGCGCAGAGAGATTGCACTTCAAGTTCGCTCAGAGCCAGTGAGATCTGTATTCGCTATAAGCAAATCAGAGGGATTATAGATTTCTATGCCTTGAATGCCTATGCCTATGTTAACTTATAGGAGATTTCTATAGGGATATTTCTCTATCGTATTCAGTTTTAACTGAAGATTCTGGGAGGACATTAGTTTACGTTATCTCTAAGTAAGAAAACTTCAATCGCAACCACTAGAATGGGTTCTTAAACCTACTCCTTGCTTAACTAGCACACTTTGTTTTGTTTGCTTTTATAAACATAAAACTGACATTGGAAAAAATAAAGTTTTAAATTCAATAAAACAGGTTCCAAGATTATGAAATTTCTTTACCATTCATACATCATTAAGTCATAAAATCTGTTAGAACTCCCTGACTGTTAAAGCTTAACTAACTATGAAATATAGTTTTCTTTCCTTAAATATTTTGCAGTGTATTCAAAAAATATAATTATAAATTAAGTAGTTTATTTCCACAATGCATTTAAGTTTGTCATATATATTGTACTTATGTGGGACATTTTCTTGCAAATTAGTTGACCTCTTCAGGAACCTCGAATAGCTGGTGGATCATCTCAGTGTTGCCTACAGCTTCCTCGTACTGCTGGCGGTGCTCCATTTCAACCGGATACCAATCAGTGGGTCGACAGGTCCGCCTGAACCGCTCTCCAAAGGTACCGCTGCTCTGGTAAAGGCAGTAAAATCCATAGCCAGGTATCGCCAGAATCGGTAAAAACACCATAAAAATGGAAAATAATAGTACAAATATTGAGGAGAAAGAATGTTCCTCTATGGACATAGGTATTCCTTTTATCTAGAACAAAATGCATTGCTAGGCTTTTAAAATACAATAAAATATGTAAAACTAGTAACAAACCAGACAAATCCCCAAGATTATTATTAGAGCTATGAAGCGGAGTATGAAAGCCTTCCAGGAGGCAAACGGCTGACCCAGCATGAACTCAATATCCCGCTGGAAACGTTGCCGCCCGTAAACCACCAAAACTACCAAAAGGAGGAGCAAGTGGAGCACACTGTGAGTGAAAATGGCATCAACCCCCAAGGCAGAAAGGAAAACAATTCCATGCTGAATAACATTAAAGATCAGAAAGTTTATACCATCGCCTTACTCCAGATATTCGATAACTACTTACATTCGTGCAGAAGAAGAAGGAACAGATTGCCAGGCCTCCAATAAGTCCAACGGTTACTTCCATTTTTCGCTCTCTAAGTGTTTCAAACTCGTCGAATAAACTTTGCAGGACAGTGAAGATTTGGGTGGACTAAAACGGAAAATATATAAGAAGTTTTTCATAAGAAAACTTACAAAATTGAGAATTAAATACTTTTCAATGAACTTAAACAATATTCAGTTCAGTGATGACCTGCAGAAAATACTCAAGCTTCGGCTTAGCAAAGTGAGATTCGTTCCTTATTTTTATTATAAAAAAATATAATAACAATAATACTTACCATTACAATAAGAGCCCCCATTAGTAACATAGTATAGTACAGAAACGTCCAGAGGTTTGCCCATCCCATTGTGGACAAGGCACTGGCACTGGACAAAAACAGGAGCCAATGGCTCAGAACTTCTACCTCAGGCGATACTTCAGCAAGCTCTGCAATCAAGAACTGCATTTGTTTAAGAGTTATCAAAAATGAAGTATTGTAATTACCTTTGTAGTGGTGTTCAATCATAAAGGAAACCATGCCAAACATGATGTAAATGAAGATCTGACCGAAGGAGATGATCCCACTGTACGACATTATGTTGGTCCTGAACCCGTTGAAGCTGGACAGGGCTATCACACTGCCCCAGCCAGCCCCAAATGCATGTAGAACTATGATGATTGTTGAGCCGATTCCCATTGCCATATCTCGAAAGTTGGGAGCCATATATCTTCTTAGACCTTTCAAAGCTCCTGGGAGAAACGAAAAGCGGACAAAGCACACGAGCAGAAGGGTCAGTGTTCCAATAACCATATATCGTATAAACTTTCCAAACTTTGCTGTCTCAGAAAACTTATAAAATATAGCCGCAATCATGGCCCAAACTAGAACGAAGAGGCCGACAAAGTGCCAGGATAGCTCATACTCCGCTATTCTATCTGGAAATTTATCTTCTTTTAAACTGTCAAAATGATTTCTGAAAATACAGTCAAAATTTGTGATTAGATTAAAAAGCAATTAAGAAATCTTTGATTTGACTGTTCTCTGAATTCTTACTGAAAGTATAGCACGGAAGGTACATGATGTACTTTTATGTACAAATCTGTGTCGTTCACAAAATCCACATCATCCAGAGTTATTGATACGTTGCAAGTCTAAAAGTACACAAAATAAATGTTATTTATAATTTTATCATTTAATTATCACACACCATTATCTTACAGTGAGTTTCTCAGAATCATTACTATGCCAGGATGCTAGCCCC
Source organism: Drosophila eugracilis (assembly GCF_018153835.1). Classification (NCBI taxonomy): domain Eukaryota; kingdom Metazoa; phylum Arthropoda; class Insecta; order Diptera; family Drosophilidae; genus Drosophila; species Drosophila eugracilis. The sequence continues at coordinate 6,568 of NW_024573761.1, read as the reverse complement.
TCACAACTCCATGGCAAAGTTGGTCGAAAAGAGTTCACCATGAAGAGCAGAGGAACAGCAGCAAAAATGCTGTAGTAAATCAGCATGGAGATGCTCAGAAACAAGCTCACATATCCCATTCCTAGAATTCAAATTGCCATATAACAGAACAAGACTCTCTTGGTTAAGACCACTTACCTTTAAAGAACGGAGCCAGCCGAAATGCCGAGATAAATCCACTACTGGAAAACTGCCCCATGAAGGAGTGAATGACCATGATTGGGACCAAATAGATCACCATGTACACAAAGTATGGCAGTATGCCAAATACTAAAGCAATAAAATTGGAAATATTCTTTTATGTTTTTTAAGCCAAATATCATTGCATGTCAAATATTAGGTTGTCAAAAAAGTCTTGCGGTATTTTCCTTAGTTGGCGCTGAAAGCATAGTTCTTGTTTTATTCGTCGCATCAGGTCATACTATACCTTTTTGGAAACCTCATTTCACGCGCTAGCACACGTGTTTGATTGATTGTCTTTTCTTTTAAGTCGTTCGTAAGGTTATAGCGTCTCAATCAGGGAGCAAAATAAAGAGAAAATACGGCATATCTTACAGTACTACTACGATAAAGGCAAAAATTCATCTCAAGCAGCCAATAAAATTTATGCAGCTTATGGACCCGATACAGTTTCAATTTCCACCGCACAACGATGGTATCAACGTTTTCGTTCTGCTGTAGAGGTGGTCGAAGATGCGCCACGCTCCGAGTTTTTTGCCAATAGGGAAGCGAGCTTCTATGAGAGGGTCATTATGAAGCTGGCATCTCGTTGGGAACGCGTCATCGACCAAAACGGCGCATATTTCACTTGAATCGCATTATTGTAACCAATTTTATAGCGCAATACTTGTTTGGCAACTTAATAGATGTCAATCTTATCTACGAACTAAACAATAAATGAGTCATTAGGTCATAGTCAGGTTAGTACGTATAATCATTGGCAACGCAACGCCCCAAAAAAAAAATATTTATAAATATAGGGATTTTGCTTTATCTATTACTTACTGCCCATATTAAAGAACATCCAATAGGAGGCCATAAAGACATCGAGCTTTAGGGCTAATCCAAAACAGGCAAATATATAGTCCGTGGGTTTTTCCCACTTTCCTCGACTTAAATAGGGGGATACAGGCTTAAGACCGGTTCCGTACGATGTTTCACAAGCCATGTTGCGATGGCAGATTTAATTAATAATTGTTTATACTAAGTTGCTTTTAAAAGGCCTTTTATGTCTCCGAAATACGATTGTGCACGCCAATAGAGCATTTATTATTAATATTCCGCAAGCGCTTAACTCGAAGTAATTAGTAGAGACAATGCCGGCAAACTGAAACCGATCCGCAGCTGAGCGGCTGCCTTAGCTCTGGACCAGATGTTCATGCCCTATCACAGGAAATTCGTACTTGGTCTTCAACTATAGAAGAAAATATATGGTTCTAAAAGTGAAATATTTTAAAGTGTTTATAAATTCAAAACCTTTTCCACAGTCCACTAGAAATTGTTCATTTTCATAGAGTTCTACCTTCATTTTTTTTTAATTGCCAAAAAGATTTTCTGAAACGGCAATAATACTTAGTAAGGGTATTTCCAGTTCTTTTCTTCTTGCTATTTGGCTTTTAATTCGGAGAGCTTTTAATCTGTGTTTGTCTCACTTGAGTTTTCCTATTTGTCGTTTCAGTGAGAGAACTAAAAACTGATACTATATTACCCCAAAATAATCAGGCAATTGTTTGTTGGCGAGAATCTGGGAGAAAACTCAATGAAAAATCTCGGGGAAAACTCAATGAGCAATAGACGCTCTTGCTGTTGCTTTCAATGAAGCGCTGATTACGTACTTATCATTATCATAATATTCAGTACCATTAGGAATACTATTTTCAATTAGTTTAAACGCTGTTATGGCTATACAAAATGTAAGACTAATTATTTTCGATAACCTGGTTGAACTTTCTTGGCTATCAAATGTGTTTTATAAAGCGTTTCTTAAAGAGGTGTTCATATATATTTGAAAATATATTTTAAAATCATTTTAAAAACGACTTTGGCTCACATTTCCAAGTATATATTTCGAAATGACCTTAATGCTATTTTAATCTAATCAAAAACAGAACAGCCCAAAAACAGTATTCCCATAACTCATCACTAGTCTTATGACTCAGGAGTATACAGTGATGGGAGCATTGCGTTTTAGAGAAATCAGATGGCAGCTTACTTGACGGCTTGGCTGAAACATCCAGTTTAGTGGAAACCGTCAGTGGCGGAAGCCTCCTACTTAAAGAAGAGAACGGAAGGTAGGTGAAGAATAATAGCCATTATACAACTCCAAGGCAAAGTGGGTCGAAAAGAAAAGCGGAATAGCAAAATTGCTGTACTAAACCACAGATCCAGATGTTCAGGAGAAATATTTTCATTACAAACACTAATATTACCGAAGCATGTAAATTTAAATTTAAAAACCAGTCGCAAAGTCGCCGCACCAATCAAACCTGTTAACGACGACTTGTTAATCTAAATTACAGGCAGTACTTCCTGATACTCTTTATTCTAGTTTTTAAATTTAAAATAAACTGCAACCTCAAGTAGTACTCTTTATTGTAGAGAAATTCTTAAAAACATAATAATAATAAACGTATATTAAAAATTTTGTAACCCGTGCCGGTTACCATATCATTGTTTTATTAGCGCCATCTATGGTTAAGTAGCCTATCATATATTTTTGAACAGTTGTCATCGAACTGTTCCGATTCCCTTGATGACCCGCGGTTTGGCTTTTTTGTTTTTTTTTCTTAGGCTCATCCGACCGCCCTGAGAGATGCTCATGATTAGATTAGTTTTGTTGGTTAATAATATCATAAAAGTGATGATATGGTTATATGTTTTGGAAGGTTCATGGTAAGATTCTTTGATTCTGAAAAAACATTTCCAGATCATATTCAACATGTAGTCAGGATTCGAGGATGATATCTTCTTTCGATACCTTAACGGGTACTTAAAACTAAAAAATAATAATGTTACGGTAGTCCCAAATAAATTTTCACAATGTATTCAAGTATCTTATTTATTAATAATATTTGAGCATTAGAAATCTTCTTGACCATTAGTTGACCTCTTCGGTGACCTCGAATAGCTGTTGGGTCATCTCGGTGCTGCCTACAGCTTCCTCGTACTGCTGGCGGTGCTCGATCTCAACCGGATACCAATCTGTGGGTCGGCAGGTGCGTCTGAACCGCTCGCAAAAGGTGCCGGTGCTTTGGTAAAGGTAGTAAAATCCGTAGCCAGGTATTGCTAGAATAGGTAACGCCACCAGTACAATAGATATAATGGTGATCACTGCTGAGGAGTAAAAGTGATCCATCATGGAAATTCCTATTCCTGTCAACTAGTATGAAATAGACATTCAAGTTTTTTAAATACAATTAAAAATATCAATTAATAACAAACCAGACAAATCACCAAGATAAACGGAGCTATGAAGCGGAGTATGAAAACCTTCCAGGAGGCAAACGGCTGACCCAGCATAAACTCAATATCCCGCTGGAAACGTTGTCGCCCATAAACCCACAAAACCACCAAGAGAAGCAGTAAATGCAGCACACTATGAGAGAAAATGGCATCATGACCCAAGGCTGTAAAGAAAACCACTCCATGCTATAAAGCATAAAAAATAAAATTGTTAACATTGCGGCAGTAATTTAGATATTCGATAGCTACTTACATTTGTGCAGAAGAAAAAAGAACAGACTGCCAAGCCCCCAATAAGGCCAAATGTTACTTCCATTTTTCTTTCTCTAAGTTCTTCAAACTCATCAAACAAACTTTGCAGGACAGTAAAGATTTGTGTCGACTAGATTGAATAATATAAATAAAAAGTGAAAATGTTAACTAAAATATTATAAGGAGGTTTGGTTCCGTCATTGGCTAACTACACTTTATCGTAAATTTATCATGGACACAACGGCAAGAGTGCGTAAACTCCAGGCTGGCCAAGTTACACTTACAAATATATATTACTTACCATTACAATAAGAGCCGCTATTAGCAGCATGGTATAGTACAGAAATGTCCAGAGGTTTGCCCAACCCATGGAGGACAAAGCAGAAGCACTGGACAAAAACAGGAGCCAATGGCTCAGAACTTTTGCTTCAGGCGAAACTTCAGCAAGCTCTGCAATCAAGAACTACATTTGTTTAAGAGTTATCAAAAATGAAGTATTGTAATTACCGTTGTAATGGTGTTCAATCATAAAGGAAACCATGCCAAACATGATGTAAATGAAGATCTGGCCGAAGGAGATGATCCAACTGTACGACATTATGTTGGTCCTGAACCCATTGAAGCTGGACAGGGCTATCACACTGCCCCAACCAGCCCCAAATGCATGTAGAACTATGATGAATGTTGAGCCGATTCCCATTGCCATATCTTGAAAGTTGGGAGCCATATATCTGCTTAGACCTTTCAAGGCTCCTGGGAGAAACGAGAAGCGGACAAAGCACACTAACAGAAGAACCACTGTTCCAATAACCATATATCGTATAAACTTTCCAAACTTTGCTGTTTCAGAAAACTTATAAAATATAGCCGCAATCATGGCCCAAACTAGAACGAAGAGGCCGACAAAGTGCCAGGATAGCTCATAGTCCGCTATTCTATCTGGATATTTATCTTCTCTTAAACTATCAAAATGGTTTCTGCAAATAGACAATCGAGCATTTTTAAGTACATACATAGATGAGATCTGCAACTTACTGAAAGTAGAGCACAGAGGGCACATGATGTAGTTTTCCATAAAGATAACTGTCGTTATCGAATTCAAGACTTACTGATACGTTGCAAATCTTGAAGTACGCCAAATTAGTATTATTCATAATTACTTTACTAACACGTTCTTACAGTAAGTTTTTCACTTTTGTGCCAAGTCTCCAATCCTTCACAACTCCAAGGCAAAGTGGGTCGAAAAGAGTTCACCATGAAGAGCAGAGGAACAGCAGCAAAAATGCTGTAGTAAATGAGCATGGAGATGGTCAGGAAGACGCTCACATATCCCATTCCTAGAATTCAAATTGCCATATAACAGAACAAGACTCTCTTGGTTAAGATTACTTACCTTTAAAGAACGGAGCTAGCCGAAATGCCGAGATAAATCCACTGCTGGAAAACTGCCCCATGAAGGAGTGAATGACCATGATTGGGACCAAATAGATCACCATGTACACAAAGTATGGCAGTATGCCAAGAACTAAAACAATAAAATTGGAAATAGTTTTTATGTTTGTTAAACCAAATGTTGCTAATCAGAAACATGATCATTGTCTGCTTAATAGATCAAAGCCAATGCATAATCTAATCTAATATAGGTAGTATATAATGAATTAGTCATAGGGTGATATGCCATTTGAGATGCTATATTTATTTAATCATTGGCAACGCAGCGCGCAAAAAAACAATTATATATATATATAATATTGAGATTTCGCTTTATCAATAACTTACTGCCCATATCGAAGAACATCCAATACGAGGCCACAAAGACATCGAGCTTTAAAGCTAATCCAAAGCAGGCAAATATATAGTCCGATGGTTTTTCCCATTTTCCTCGACTTAAATCGGGGGATACAGGCTTAAGCCCCGTTCCGTAGGATGTTTCATAAACCATGCTGCGATGGCAGATTTAATTAATAATTGTTGATACTAAGTTGCTTTTTATGTCTCCGAAATATGATTGTGAGGAGGAATTATTATAAATATTCCGCAACCGTTTTACTCGGACTAATTAGTAGGGCCGATGCCGGCAAACTGAATCCGATTCCGCAGCTGAGCGGCTGCCTTAGCTCATCCCTCTGCCCATGCCCTATCACTGGGAATTCTGACTTGGTCTTTAATTATAGAAGGAATTAAATGGAACTGAAAATGGAATAAGGAAAATTAATGCAACCTTTTGCAAAGTGCAATAGAAATATTTTATTTTAAAGGTTTTTTCTCTTAATCTTCTTAAAGCGATCAAAGGATTTTCTGAAACGAAATTGATAATTCTGTAAGGGTATTTCCAGTTCTTTTCTTCTGCCTATTTGGCTTTAAATTCGCATTATCAGAGCTCTTAAATCTGTGTTTGTCTCACTTGAGTTTGCCTATTTGTCGTTTCAGTGAGAGAACTAAGAACTGATACTATATTTCCTCAAAATAATCAGACAATTGCTTGTCTGAGAGTCATTACATCTGGGGGAAAACTCAATGAGCAATGGAAAAATATTTACGCTATTGCTGTTGTTATTAATGAAGCGCTGATTATGTTAAATTATCGCTTATGTTCAAGTGGGCGTTAAATTTGAGTTCTGTTAATTATTGATTAATCTCAGACTGCACTAGTATTTAATATAAAGCTAAAGCTGATAAGAAATTGTTTTCCCATACTAATCGGTAGCATAAGAAGAACTATTATCAATTTGTTTCAATGCGGCTATGGCTATAAATATATAAGACTAATTGTGTTTGATAACCCCGTTGAACTTTTTAAGCTCTTAAATGTGTT